>NC_090896.1:39387085-39399585 GCF_036669925.1 Montipora capricornis
GCAACTGAAAAATCAGAGACCTAGGCAACGCCAGTTTTATGTGTCATTGAACTCAAACAAATGTGTAATGCAGAGGAAGATAAGGATCATTTCCAATACGTTTTTATTTTCTATTTTATTTTTGTCTTATTCATATTTGACAATCTGTAATAACATTTGCTTCCGTTCTGTCGCTACCCACCTCGACTAGCCAATGATTTCTGCGGGCAGCGGCCATTTTTGTTCTCCTTTGTCACTTTCTTATTAAAATTGAATTGAATAAAAATTGCACTAAGTTGTTCTTTTCGGGCCGTTTTATTCAAACTAATATTTAAAAGATGAGCTTGCTCACCGGATAATAATTTTCTAATTTTATACAAGACGCTAGAAATGAATTCAAAGTCTCTACAATCGCGGGAAAACAGCTGCAACACAGAATCACAAAGCGAATCAAAAGCGCAATGATATTCGCGACCAATAGAAAACACACCAGTGTGTTCTCCATGATGTATGCCCACAAATTAAATATTATTATGAAAATAATGCATGTTTTCCGTTCACTTCTTTCCAGCAGGTGCTCGATATTAAGATTCATTTCAAAAGAATAAAAAGAGTGGCATGAATTTTAACCGACTGATGAAAAAGTTTCATTATTCGTTGCTTCACTTTGTCCTGACGATCACCTTGTTCTTGTCATATTCACGATTTAATGATCCTGTCTTGCTTATCCAAAAAAAATTCTCGTTGTATTTGTCGTGACAATAAGATAAGCAAATTCTAAATTTCAGAAATAGAAAGCAGAAACAAAGCAAATATTCAAAAACTAATTACACAACGTCCATGATTTTTAATTTTCCGAGTGGCATTTTGTAAATGATCTGTATTAGAATCTCTAAATTTTATGCCAGTCTTTATGCTGGCAGAGGAGGCCAATCAATATACTGTTTTAAATCTTTCTTTTTCCTAGACTACGCCCCTCTGGTTCTGTTATTTCAAAGTTTATTTGCAATTTCAGTTAGTCTAGTGATAGAAACAAGTAAAGAGCTTCTTTTGAGTAAACATTACGTTCATTATAGTATTAGTACACTCATTCAAAAAGGTCTTACTTTTTTTGGCCTTACTTGGATTACAATGCGTAATACATCAGCGGCATTTTCACATACTCACGAACAGTATTTCTCACGCCCCGATGATCGTTCTTTAATGATCGAGAACGACATGGAAGCACGCTTTGCGGTAAACGGTAAACGTCATAAAGACGTTTGGCAAAGAGACAAGCAAAATTATCGAAAAAAGCTCTCGCAAGAGAAAAAAAAAAAGATATAATGAGGAAATTCGCAAGGGATTTGCATACAGCCGCATGCTAAGTCGGTTGGGGTTCAAACTCCTGTTCCATCATCTAGACTGCTCTCTCTCTCTTCGGTAATTCCGAATTCAACTCGACTCTATATCACATCAAGCGAATACCCAAATGGTTGCATACCTCGTTCCTCCTTTCTGCTGGGTTTCTAAGCACACTCAGCCACTCACACAGAAATACTTAAATTGCTGCCGTTTATAGGTTAAGATACTTTTTTTTCTATAAGAAGCATCATGATCTGGCAATTTGCCATTAACCGTAAATGCCAATATATATTTCTCTATTCCTGCCTCTTGCATCGGTTGACAAGGTTCATAATACAATCATATGTAAATCATAGTTCTTGTTTGACAGGCCATTTTCAGCCGACAAACAATCCAAGAAAATACCGGATGCAATCTCAAACCCATTCACTCGAACGGCACTAGGTCATCTATAATAACCGCAAAACGACAAAGAAAAAAGTCTTTTCGAAAGAGGCCTCGTCTGTCCAAATTCAAATTGGTTTTCGAGGGCTCACAAAATACCAGCTATACAGCCATAAAACGAAGATTGTGTGATCGACAAGAAATATAGATGAAGATGATATGACGACTGATAAAGCAACAATTCTACGTCATGTTAGAGTTCGTTGAAGAAAGACTGATCGAGGATTAGCTGTCACTGCGGGAAGCTCTTTTAGAGTTTGACGTCTTAAAAACAAAACCACCTTACCTTACTTTCAAATCATGAATCGTAATGTGGTGTCCTTGAACCAGTTAGGCCTTCCTCAGGATGGTGTGCCCGTCTTACCATTCAATGGTCTTGTGTCCGCTTTTTCTCGTCTCTCTATTTGAACGGCAGATGCTAGCGACCTATGCTGTCACATTTAAATAGACTTCACACCATCTCATTTATGTATTCTAAAAAGCACTAAAACGTGGCAGATATTACAGGAAGAAAATGTCCATTAATTCAGGAAGTGCACTGTTTTGAGTTTAATTGAGTTTTGGTGATGTGCGCTTTGCTTGAGGCGTAATTGGGAACTTGGAGTGAATGTACTATCAAGAAATTTAAGAAAGAAAAAAAAAATGGAAAAAAAAAATTGGATGGCAAGACCATGATATAGAGTTGTAATTTATCTGGCAATTGATCAGCCACTGGATTACTGATAGGACGAAACTCTTCCTTTGAAAGCCTTTCTTTAAAGACATACACATGTGACAAGATTGCCATTTTACTGAAAACCAAATGCTTCAGAAAATTTGACACCCAAAGAAAAAAGAAATGAATTTCATCACTTTACAAATTTGAATATTTTTTTTTTTCTGGGCTTTCATTGAAATACGCACTAGTTTTCGCCGTCTTGTGTATAATGAACACTTAAAACCGGCAGGCCACATGGAGTCTGGAATTGAGTCAGATGGAGCCCTCTATTTTTGACATGTGACTACGACGTACATACATAAAATTTCTGAATGGCGTTCCTCCCAACTAAGTTACTTCGCCAACATTTCACAACGCGATTCACATGGAATAATTGTTGACACCCACTATCACCACTGAAATGTTTATTTTTATACGTAACGTTTACGGTTAGTTAAGTTGGTTAGCTACAATCCTCGCCAAAAATCCTTGAAACACCCCTTTTTTCCTGGACAGTGTTGAGATGACGTTTTACTGTTTGACTGGCAACAAGAACATTGAAAAAGGGAGGGGGATGAAAACGGTGCGAGAGTGTTCAAAGTGTTTCAAGGTTTTTGTCGAAGATTGTAGGTAGGTAGTTAGTCAATGAAGTGAAATGTGTATATTTTAAATGCGAGTTATAGACTAATGGGAGAAGTGGCCCCCGCGTTAAGCTGGACAATTTAAGCAATTTAAGCAACTGTCGCTTTTAGTCATGGAAACCTGAAAATTTCTGATGGCTCCAATGGGATTCGAACCCATGACCTCTGTGATGCCGGTGCAATGCTTCATCAACCGCGCACCGGTGGCTCAGTTGGTTGAGCACCGGGCTGTCACGCGGGATGTCGTGAGCTCAACCCCGGCCGGACCAACACTCGGGGTCTTTAAATAACTGAGGAGAAAGTGCTGCCTTTGTAATTACATCTGCAAATGGTTAGACTCTCTAGTCTTCTCAGATAAGGACGATAAACCGTAGGCCCCGTCTCACAACCCTTCAATAGGGACCTTAAGATCTACGACGGCGACGTCGACGAAAACGTCACCGTGACGTTTTGAGGGCCTCAAAATAGAACTTTGCTCTGGTAAACGTCTTTCGCGATTATTCCATGTCGTTCTCGTCGTACAATGTGGGCGAAGTATCCTAAAACTAAATTGGTACGAGCGGTTTCAGACTGAAAATAGAGAACGAAAGATTCCCTGTTGCATGCTCACGTTGTCGTCAAAACCTAAAATTTAGTGATTTCACGTCGTCGTCACGCAGAGAACCGCAAAAATATGAGCTAAAATCCATGCTGCACGTGCAGCACGATTATTTATGCTCTTTTAACCAATGATATCATTGTTTTGTGGCGTTTTCGTCGACGTCGTCGTCGTAGATCTTAAACTCCCTAATGTTCATAATCCTGTGGGACGTAAAAGAACCCACACACTTGTTGCGGAGAGGTTAGGGCATGTAGTTCCCGGTGTTGTGGTCTGTCTTCTGTGGTGTACCATGGTTGGGAGGGTAAATGCTCGGAGATATTAGCTACACCAAGCTACTCTAAAATCCGAGGGTAAAGAAAGATATATGATATGATGATATGATATGATCAACTGAGTTATGAAGCCACACAGTTGGGAACAGGTCAACAAATGAGCCCAACAAATTCACCTGCTCTCAACTTTGTGGCTACAGCGCGGTTCGTAAAGCATTCCACGGGCATCGGTTCGGGCATCTTAGATCCCGTTGCAGCTAGCAACAAATAAAAAAGGTGAATTCTCAATCCGAAGGTTCTAAAACAATAGAATGTATATGGGACGATTTCGGAGAATAAATAAAGTGGAAAAGTTTGTAGAGGTGATAGGTGTTTTAAGTTGTTTAATTAAGGGCGCGTTCGATTGACCCAATTCCGGAATAAGAATACGTGGAGTGATGTATTCCATGTATTCCTTTTCCGGAATACGGTCAATCGAACGCACCCTAAGTTACCTTGTTAGTTAGTTACTCATTCTCGTCACCAGAGCCTCGGATCGACCCAGGGCTCTGGGAAACTCTATTTAGGAGAACATATATGGCCAAAAATTGGCTATTTGAACCTTACGGCGCCTGCTCAATCCTCGTGCTAACATGAATGCACCAAGTAGAGACGCTTTTGATTGTTCTTCAAGAAAACCAATAAGAAGACACTTTGTTTTAGGGTTCCCCAGAGCTCTTCTCTCCCTCAGTCAAGAGAAGAGCTCTGGGTTCGAGATTGGTTAATTACTTAGTTAAGAGAGTTAGCTTGTTAGTAACGTTTGTTGATTAGTTGGCCAGTTTTAGTTAAATTAGTTAGTTGGCAAGGATTATTTTACCAAAATCAACAAAATATTATCATTCAAGTTGTTTTGTGCCGTTGCCGTATCCTAGTCAGTTTCATGGGAACGTTCAAACGAACATACTCTCAAACAAGGTTCTTTTATTTTTTACGTACTTATTCCAAACTGGGAAAAAATGAGGACTCGCCGAATTTGTTTCGGAGGAAAGGACATCGGAAAACAACGCTAAACATCATAGATATGGGCGCGCCATCTGTAGCAAAATTACCGTTCGACTATCATATGTGGAAACGAAACGAGTTAGTTTCCAAAAATAAGGTAATATGTCGAAATGGGTTTCGAAAAGTAATGTGATACTTTCGAAAGGAAATGTGATTCTTTCGAAAGCCGGTTGCCACGGCTGTAGCATGTAACTTGAACCGTTAAAGATATAGTCGCCATGGATATTCCGTCACAGAGTCTGCTGCTATATGGAATAGAGGCTCGAACTTGAAAATCATTGCTTTCACTAAGAATGGCTATGTATGTTATATATGATCCCACACAACAGGTTAGAGGGTAAAGCTAGCGGTAGCCAGCTGCATTCCCCTTACTTTTGTTTTTAAGATGAATTTTTAAGAGAAACGAAGTCAATTGACAATAGTCCATTTTACAGTTGTGTGCTTGTCATTTGTGGGTTCCAATGTTTCCGTGAGGAATGAATCAACGATGAAATGGTATATGATCCATTTCATATATCATTTCATCGTTAAATGTATAGTTAGGTGATGTAATTAATTATTTATACTCAACCAGATACTGCATATGAATTCGTCATCAACAGCTTCAAGAAATAGCTCAGGGGCACAATCCTGTCATGACTTTGTGCCACGGAGAAAACGGACAGATAAAAAAAAAAAGGTTTCATCACAGTTAAAATAAACCATGAGCAGACCAGTGAACAAATTACGGTGCCATATGCATGCTTGTCACGCGAACAAATATGTCGTCAGATGCCGAGGCGATGCCAGTCTTCGATTTAAAAATTACGCAAAACCGAACAAATGTCAAATGACAAACATCAAAATATAACGAAAATACTTACCTAAAAATTAAAAATAGAAACAAGACGAAAAAAACAAGCTTTAAACGAAACAAAACGTATCGAACACGCGCTATTAAACGACGTTAGTGACTTCGTGGCTCTGCAAAACGCTCATGTTACATGCGGAAGCCATGGGAACTAACATTTTCAGAGCTGTATTATGTCAGTCATGGGTGTCATATTACATGACTTTTCGACCTATGACGTTCCTTTTCGATGTACTACGAAAACCACCGAGCTGTGGAATGGGTGGGAATTTACATGTCTCTGCCCCGCCCACTTTCGCTTACAAACAGTTCAAATTCTTAAGAGGTATTGGCAGAACTGAACGCATGTGGAAGGCTCTATAATCGAGGAAAAGCTCTCGGAGAAGACTTGAGAATGAAGATTATACAAGACACTATCGGAAAAGACGGAGACTTCACCACAGGTTTCTTCGTGGGAAGTTCTTCTGCGATTGCCAAAGAAAACAGAGATAAATTTTGAAAACGTGTTTTTCCATTGATGTGGTTGTTAAGCCCGTGGAAAAGGAATTTCATCAAAATGTTTAACGAAGTAAGCGGGGCAGTAGCTCGGTGATTCGGGCCCATTCTACAGATCGGTGGTTTTTGTAGTAATTCGTTGTATTTGTCGAAACGTAATTTGAGGGGAATCTTTTACCGTGTAGCCGCATCCTTAAGGGTAACATGAAACCTGAGCTGAACCAACCCCAAGCCAATAACCCTCCGGTAGGCCCCAAACCGAAAGTGTGTGTAAACCTCTTTGCCGTTTTCGTCCTAACAACGGCGCGAAGTGGCCAAATTTGAAAAGCATAGTTCAAATAAATGGACTGCTTATGAAACCCCGAATACGTCAAAAGCTAGAAGAGTACCATCGCACTTCATGTTAACCTGGCCGTGAACATGCAATTTTTTTTGTCCTCAATTCACAGCTTTTAATTTATATTTTAATTTTAATTTTACTCTTTTTTTTTAAGTTCCAACGAAGTTTGAATAAATTAATCAAAACTTTTGATTGGTTGTCTTTTAGAGAGAGGGTGTGGTTTGTGCATGGTCAGGGCCAAAATAGCGAACAAAAACATAAGACAAATGAACATGCCGAGTTTCATAACCATTTCCATAAATAGTGGGGAACTTAAGTACGTGCGTTTTTAAGACGCGGGCGGCAACCGGAAGTGAGTTGTTTTCCCTTTGAATTTGTCTTCAAACATCTACACCATTTACACCAATTATTCCTGGAATCTTGATACACACCTTTCATGCTGGACGACTTGGAGTAATGGTGAACTTTTACAATAACAGAAAATATTTTTTAGGCAATGTTCTCATATCCGTCGTCGTCGTCCACGTTCCCGGTGTCATCGTTCCCTTGACCAGCGGTCGGGAAAGAGAGACTGGTAGGTACTTGGTGTGTCTTTTTCTACTGTTTCAAATTTTTTTTAAACAAGGTATAAAACGTTCAGTAATTATACAATTACCCTAACCTAACCCTAACGCTAACCCTAATCCTAACCCTGAAGGTTTTACCGTGTTTAGATAATTTTGTGCAATAGATAACCACTAAATGACAAAATACACCAAGTACCTGCCGAAAGACTCCGGTCAAATCCCCAAAACAAGGACAAATTCGATTGGCCGTTGAAAAACGGTTTCATTTCCTCCCATTTGACCGGACGTTAGTTTTCGCGGGAAAAGTTGAAAATTGTTTTCGGAGTTTTGTGCCAGAAACTATTGAACAAAACAAACAGAATGTGGTTCAGCGTTGTCTGTACTCTTATCGAGAACGATATTCGTCATAACAGTGGTCAGAATGTGAACCCACGAGGCGCAGCCGAGTGAGTCCACGACAAATTTTGACCACTGTGATGACGAATATTGTTGTCAATAAGATGAACCACATTCGATTTGTTTTTTTCCCCACAACATTCAACGTCAAAGGAAATGTATATTTCAGAGCGTGACCAAGATCGTGACACAAAGAAAGCACAAGCGTTGTCTATAACTTTCTCGCAATCTGATTGGTTTATTTCCCAAAATGACGCAAGCAGCGTTGTCTAAATTCTTATCGATAACGGCAAATTAGCCAATCAGATTGCGAGATTACAAGTAATTGTGGTAAAATATATCCTTTAAAGCCTCCTTTAGGGAGAGTTCGGATCTTCCTAACTGCTCGAGTAGGCGTAATCCAATGCGTTGTGGAAGTGCTTTAGTTTAGAAAAAGAAGCCATAGAGTTTTCTGGTACCGGCTAGGGATTATTCCAGAGCCTCCGACGCCCGTTCCGCTGGACAAGGGTAGCGGAGGCTCTGGGAACGAGATAGTGCAAGAGCTCCCAATTTTCACCAAGCGTGCGCGCTAAAGATACGCACACTCAAGTAACACAAACGCCCTATTGTCTCGGCAAGTGTAAGAATCATTCATTCATTTCTTCTGTAATCGAATGTCATATCCATTCACCTCACTGTAAATTGCGTCGCTAAGATTAAAGCAAGGCACGATTCCTCGTAATTTATAACTTCAATATATTTAAGGTCAAATTGTTCAAGTTTACAAATATGAAACAAAATGCATACAGCATCACGACTTTCTCCTTGTGATATGATCGTAGACAACGACTTGTGTGTATTTTGTTGTTTCGACGGCAATTCGTGCTGAATTATCACCCGGTGTTAGGGCCTGTTGAGGAAAAAAGACCGCAACACTTCAAAAGGAAAAAAAATGCCCAATTTCGTCTATTGATTACCTTTCACCAAAGGCTATGTCTATATGACCGGTAGCTAGTTAAGGTCACTAGATTATTGAACAGCCGGCAGTCAGGTAATTTTTCAAATGAAAAAAAGTAATTTAAAACACCGCTGCAGTGAAGTTGTCCGGCGTTATATGAACTCCACTTGCAACTCGTCAAACAACGCAGGAGCGATCCTCAGTCATATTGTTCTTAAATTAAAATACCATATATCAGCGATAATTGAAATGTTTGCCTCAAATATGCCGGTCATTTCTCAACAAGTTTGAAGCCTTGACTTGCCGCTGACCATTTATGGACTCTTCGGTGGGGACGTAAATGATCACCATATTGAGCCAGACTGAAAAATTCCCCAAATTCTCGTAAGGTCTGATAAGTTAGGCTCTGTGGCCAGGGTAACCAGGGAAGGGGGGTAATCCGCCTAGGTGGGGTCGAAAATTAGCTCGTGTTTACATGCAATCTTACCACTCCGGAGTCCCGGGTGACCTATCTAGAGGATTCGTGCATACGGTGAGAGCTACTGAAATTTAAATTGACCAATCACAATTCAGCGAGCGGGAAAAACTGTGCTATCCGAGATCACGTCAATAGGTTCGCAGTAAAAGGACCAGAAAACCATTTCAATGTATTTATTTGTGTTACCTTCGCGAAAAAAGACTTTGGTGGCCTCCTTTCCACAGGGTAGATCGACAACAACGTCATTTACGCACAAAAATGCACCGTTTCCAGTGAAAGGGCGAATGATTGACAGGATAGCACAGTTTTGACTGCCGCGCGCACCCGCGGATTCCGTATGCAAGGATACTGCGTGGTCACTAATTACGTAAACAGGCAAAATGGCAGGTGAGGGACGCATTTTGGCACGTAATGCTCTTTCTACTCTCACTAGCTACTCTTGCTCAACTTTTGAGAGCTGTGGCTTCTTATTATCACTTTTAATGCCGCAACGCCTCCGCCAAAGGTAGTACATTGTGACACGAGCCGACCCCGGCTTGGCGGGTTACGCCACCTTCAAGCATCTACATGGCAAAACGCGACCCCAGCTGGGCGGGTTACTCGGTCTGGCTGACCGGCGGGCAACCCGCCTCGGCGGGTAATTTATCATATGAACGCGAGGCTGAAAAAACAAGAGTTTATATGGACAGGCGGGTTACCCCACCTCCTTGTAAACAGGCCCTAATAGTGTAGGATTTTCCAACTGGCACGTTCCATTGGCTTTTGCCTTGTTTATTTTTTATTCTGAGAAACTCATCAAATTTAAGGCCGTTTTTTTGCAAGTGGCACACGTCGCAAAGGAATATCCCTTTTGAGAGTTAATTTTACCGTTTGAACAAACCGAGGACCAACCTGTTTCTCCTTTCGAAAATGGAAAACATGTAGAATGAGGAATAGAGGCTAAAGTGAGGCAGATAACTTGTATCTGACCAAAATACACTCATCAGCCTACATTCCATGCTAATTCCCCAGTCAAACCGAGAGCCGTGTTAAGAAGTCCATTGTTTCTGGGTCACCCTACATTCGGCTTAGTCGGTTTCTTTTGCTCCAACTGTCCAGTAGGCCTTAATCACAGGGCAGCCATATGTTGACTCACGAGGGATAGAAAACTTTTCTATTGCCCCACCGAAACTCGTTCCCAAACATTTCAAATCGAGGCTCGGGGTACGAAATCTATTGTCTATGGCCAATATGGCCGCCGCGCGAATAAGGCCCATTCTATCAACCTGACTGTCCAAGAGCATTTTCTGCTTTTTATTCATGCATTTCAAATACGCTTTTGAAAAAAGAATTTAAAAGAAAGAAGCTCGCCTATTTTTTCCCCATAAAAGTGGTTTGACTCCGACCACCTTAAGGATTTAGTAGTTGGTGCAACATACCTTCGGATCAACATTAAGTATTTTCCGGTCTCTCTTGTTTTTGAAGAGTAGCCCTGACGGATTTTCTGCTATAACCTGAAAATAACGTTTTTAGAAATCAAGACTCGAAATAATAAAGCAGATCAAATCATTTTTAAAGGGAACCTTAACCAAAACAAGAAAATAATTTTAAATCTTATAATTTAAAATTGTTCGAACATTTTTTCGCTTGCTTTGGTTTTCACATGCGCCAGATGCTACCATCTTGAATAATCGTGACGTGTCGTGGCTGTCCCGTTGTTTAAAAACAAAAGCTCTTTGTGTGAAAACAATAAGGGCAACCATTACTCAAGATTCAAGATGGCGGCGCCCGGGTAATTTGAAAGTGAAAATAGGTGATTCTGAAATTCATTATTCTTACGATCCAAACGCTTTTTTGAAGACAATAGACCATTTTACAGTTGTAGCTAAGTTACCTGGTCTAAGAATGGAAGCGAGGCTGTCTGTGACCCTGCTTTGCTGCAAACCTTTGTGCTTTTCTAACGTTAATGTTGACCAAGAGATTATGAAGGTATCTCTTGAGTTGACTAATTAGAATTACACTAATACAATTTATATGATAAAAGCAGTGAGGTCTGTATCGATACAAGGTCACCGGCAGCCTCGCAGCCATTCATAGGCTAGGTCACTAAGCAAACAACTGTAAAATAATGGCCTATTGTCGAGCAAATTTGATTGCAAACATTAATTTGTTCGGTTTAAAATTACTCACAAGTCGGAGGCGAGGTTCCCTTTAATAGCGATAGAGGTAAGAGAAGAGAAAAGTGTACCCGGACAAAAACTTCTAGGAGTGGAGCAATCTCTAAACTCCATGGTCATGCTGTAGTGTATCGTTTCCAATGTACCTGGTAATTAGGTGTAGGATTGGATGTTGCAGTTTGTGTTTCCCAGTTGTAGAAGCTCAAGTCAGAGGGTCTTGGCAGAAGTCTTTTTCTTCCATTGAAATAAGGCTCAAAATCTTCAGTCTACGAAAGAAAAAAAATAGATTCGTGTTTTTTTCAAAGAAAAGATACACGCAGGATAGACGTCTCTTGTTGTTATTTATGTACCACCAAGGCCTTTATGGCTACAAAAACTATTGGCACATTTGAATAACAATACGATGTTTCTCAACCCCTGTTTCCTGTAAATTCCCTCAGCATGATACACAAACGGTGAGAGCACTAATGTGTGAGATGACTGCTTAAGCTTCAAATTCTTTCATTCCTGGTTGTCATTATCACATTCCCAGCTTAATTGTAGCAAGCTAGATAGCATTTGATTTGGCTAGAATGTCGAAAAAAATGGGATCCGATAAGTTAATGGAGCACGCTAAACGTTTCTATTTAGCCCACAAAGTAAATAGGACGGAATAGACCCTTCTCCAAATGGCGCCCTAAAATTCAAATAAGTTAAAATAAAATTTAAAAAACAGCACTAGATAGAACAAATATATTCTTAATTAGTAACCCTGCACGGTTTCAGCGTATTAGGTGCTATATCAGCTGAGAAAATTCAAGTTGAAAATGAAACATTTACAGACGTTTGTAACTGTAAGACTGGGGGTATGGCGCATACCCTCAGTAATACAAACGTCTGTAAACTTGTCAAATTGCAACTTACATTTTAATACACTTCATACGCCGAAACTTTGCAGGGTTACTAAAGTAAAGGTGCTTTTTGTATTTCAGTTCATGTTTGAACTCATTCAAATCCACTGCCACCGTTTTGGAGAACAGTCTATTAATAAGTGTGTGCCTTACGGGCACCGGTCTTCGCGTTTTTTTTTTTTTTTTTTTCATTTTTGAGTTTGAATACTTTAATAAGTGCTATTACTACACATATATTCAGAATCTGACCGTTTCAAAGAAGGCTCAGTACTATACTCAGTACTACATTTTTTAACTTTGAAGTAAGACGAAAGGCAGAATTTATAGTTACCTTTTCAGAAAAAAAAAACTAAACAAAAACAAAAAAATGGAG
>NC_090896.1:39404585-39424585 GCF_036669925.1 Montipora capricornis
TTTAAAGTACAGATGAATCGGAGGGTTGTCATCCTCCGCCATCTTGGATAAGAGATAAGACTGGAAACTAGTGAGCCGTTTCGCTTTTGGTCAGCAGTCACCAACGATGGCTCCTCTTACAGTTCGGCGGTTTTATGCTAAGTTTGAATCAACGAGCATAAATCTTATGATTCATGATTGTTTTGCCCTTTAAATACTGATTCAAAACGAGGAAATGCATACAGCAATCCAAGTACAAAGGTAGGCGCTAATTATAAGCAGATAATATTTGAGTTGATGCCGTATTGTCCTGGGATTCTCGTAAGGTCGACTTGTGGCAAGTCTATGTTGTTCCCAATTCAAATCTCTCGGGTTTAAGATTCTTTGTGTGTTGAATTTGCATGACAATGAAGCATTCACATTTAAAATGATATGGAAATACCAGAAGAAAACGTTTTATTCCCAAAATTAAAGATTTAAAATGGGTGCAACATTGAGTTAGCCGAATTATATTGGTCTGTTGAGAATTCGAACTTTTCAAGCTTCAAGTCCCAAATTTGACATGTGCAGGCAAGGATTATAATTTGGCTTACTTGCTATAATCCTGTAAAAAAAATAGGTGAATCTTAACGAGATTACTTAAGTTTTACATCAAAAGAGTGGTTGTTGCAAATTATTGGCAACTTCGAATGTCTGAGGTTCATAGCAATTTTCAAAGGTTAGGTGATGTGCATTTATTGTCACTTCCAGGGCATGACTTGCTAGTACATGTGGACTTCATGATAATCAATATGAGTAATTTGCCCTTATGGTTTTGTTGTTCTTTCAGGATGTGTAACTGCATTTGAAATATTCAGAAAAAGTTCTAAAAATACAGCCTCAGCCGGCAATAGCATCAAATACTGAGTAACGAAAAAAATGAGTAATAAAAAGATAGATAAAATAAAGTAAATACAAATGTGTTAGGTAAATCACACATTATTGTTGTAGTGCAGATGTACTTACAAGTGCAGTGATAAGTAGGTTCTTTTTGTAGTGTTTCTCTTTTGCTGTTTTTCTATGCTACAATTTAAGGTTTTTGTCTTATTTTTAAGAAACATTTTCTCGATAAAAATGGCTGTTTGTGAAAAAAGTTTGAATAATCTTAGCTGTATCCTTGATATTAATGACTACTTAATAATGTGTCTATGATTCTTTATATACATTCAAGTCATATTAAAGGAAATTTTAAGAAATTGGTTTACTGTATGCAGCTAAACTTCTAATTAATGGATAACCATGTGACCAAATAACTCCAAAAGCTACTATCATCTCAGTTGAATAAGATTTGAGCAAAGTTGTCACAGAGTTTCATGTTAAAATAATGTTGTCAAAGGCAACTTGATCCACATCAAGTCTGAAAAGCAATAGTCAATGCATCATTTGTTCAGGTTTGTTAGATTTTTATTGTATTCTTCCCATCCCTTTGACCCAGGAGTTAGTGGACATTTTTTGATAACAAGCCAAGGTGATAAGCCTTACCAAACTTCACTTGCATCTTACTCAAGTGAGAATTGTAGTTTGTGGCTGTTTTTCATTCAGTTCAATAAAGAATGCTAGCAAATAAAGTTGGATATTGATTTTCCATGATTCATCATTGTTATTTTACTTCAATCATACTTAGCATTATAACATAGTTTTCAGACAAATGAAGCATTTTATGTATTGAAGTTTGTCTTCTACAGAAAGAAAGCTCCTTTTTCCAGGTTTTTAAATAAAATAATTTTGTACATCAAACTGGAGTCCAATAAGTGCAATTCAGGGTGAGAAGGTGGACAATAAAATTAGTAATCTTCTAGTTGTGGACAGGGCTCAAGTGAGAAGAGCTGTGATAACAAAAACAGATCTGATGCAACTGGTGGATGCAAATCTAACCCCACCAGGAGCGCCCCAAGGCCAGACATGTGCCCAGCGGTAAATACGATGATGAATCTCTGCTAGGTTCCTGTAAAGTCCTAAGTGATATTTAAACATCAACATCCTCAAGGATCTTGCACAGGATCTTGGCAAGGGTTTTTGAAGATCCTCAAGGATCTTGCACCAGATCTTTGAAGATCCTCAAGGATCTTGGATATGGATTTTGAAGATCCCCAAGGATCTTTGATGATCTTCAAAGATCTTGGTCAGGATCTTTAAAAATCCTTGAGGGTCTTGCACAGGATCTTTGAAGATCCTCAAGGATCTTGGACAGGATCTTCGAAGATCCTCAAGGATCCTTGAAGATCTTGGCAAGGATCTTTGAGGATCTTGGCAAGAAAAGCTAAGA
Source organism: Montipora capricornis (assembly GCF_036669925.1). Lineage (NCBI taxonomy): Eukaryota > Metazoa > Cnidaria > Anthozoa > Scleractinia > Acroporidae > Montipora > Montipora capricornis. The sequence continues at coordinate 39,406,870 of NC_090896.1, forward strand.
TCTTTAAGGATCTTCAAGGATCCTAGGTAGGATCCTTGAGGATTCGGAAAAAGATCCTTAGAAAGATCCTCAAAAAGATCTTTGAGGAGTCTTTAAGGATCTTCAAAGATCCTTCAAAGATTTTCACCAGGGTCGCTTCCCGAGAGGGAAACCACTTCGAGCAACTGTTAGTTTCTCTGAGTGTGAGGCCCTCCAGCGCCAAGGACGAATAAATTACATTTGAACCAGTAAAACGAGTTAGTAAAATTGTTTTGGAAAAATTGGGTAGGGGTGTAAAGGCAAAGGTAAAATCTTTATTTAGACACGGTATTTCCTTCAAGACTTTAAAATAATGAATTCATTAAATCTACTATCTACAGTAGCTAAATTAGATTACTAAAATACTACAATAAAAGAAATGATAAGAAACCTGCTTTACAAGGAAGCCATGTATAAAAGCCCTTTTCCTTATTAGTCAGCTTTCATGAATTGTTTACCTAGCACAGTTCAAGAACACTGCAGAGCGCTCTTGAGCTGAGCTGCAGATCCTGTGAAGTTTTAAGCACTCCACCTCTCTTTTAAGCAAGCAAGCAATGCCATGCTTGGTTGGTCACACTTGTGACGAGCTAGGAATGTGCAAGGTACACAAATATTGGCCAAGCAAGCAATCTTCTAGCGTGAATGTGACCGCGGGGTTAGTGTTTAGCAGACAGTTTGAGAGAAAAAAAGAAAGGATACAAATCTTTTTGGGGCTAGCTCCTCACAGACTTGATGAAGCTTGGAATTTTGTCTCACACTGTAAAGACCTTTCGAAATTATGAAGAACATTTGGTGTTTTCTAATTTTGGAAAATATTTTCTCATTCTGGAGGTATTCAAGTTTTTGGTGAAAAATTGATGACATCATAAAAACTGTACCATGACTGCAATAAATCGCAAAATTGAGAATATCTCTGAAAATATTGCAAGGGATTAGGGCCTTGTTCGAACTTGGCAGCGGAAATCCATATCAAGTAAGGCACAAAATGGTACTCTCTATGCTGTTATAAGAGCAACCATTTTTGCTGCTGGGTCTATTTAATGCAGGCTTTATTTTGTCGTTTATTGTTGTAATAAGACAATGTTCAATCTTGGTAAGCTTACACAGAGATGTAAAGCATTATGGCAGCTCATGTGACCATCTGCCCATACTTATCTGTTCAAAATCTGAAATATTTGGCTAATTGCAGAGAGGGACTGAAAATGAGTTTGGTATCACTTTGTGCCTTATCTGATGTAAATTACTGGTGCCAAGTTTAAACAACACCTGTCCAATATTTTTGGAGATATTTTCAATTTTGGGATTAATATCATTTTAAAACAAAAACTTGAATACATGTATCTCCGAAACAAGAGAAGGTGTAAAAAAAAATAAAAAACACCACTCTTCATCATTTTTAAAGGTCTTTAATTAAAATTATAAGCAAAAGATACTTTTTACTTCACAGGCACTTTAAGGAGTCTGATTATGAATCAGCAGACAGCTGTCACTGAAGTAGTAGTCATGACTACCCTTACAAACGTTCTCTAGATAATATACAACTGCATCAAAATCCAATATTGCCAACGGATCTATTTTTATTAATTTTTGCCATTACTGACGGTAAAATCGCCTGGCATTATTTAGACACAGTAAAATCTAAGAGTCTGTCTGACACTCTCAGGAGGGAATGAGGGGGAACAAGTTTTAATGCGTGGAATGGTCATCTAACAAGCAGCATTGAAAATTATTTATACGCTAAAGTAAGTTAGTTTGTGTACAGCTTTCCACTCTCCTAAATATTTGAGGGGAGTGGGCAGCCTGTACACAGGCTACAGTATTAAAGTTAGCATTTATCTTTGAGTAAATAAAAATCACTTACTGTCATTTTTCCACTTCTGTTGGCCTCTTCACGCTCTGCCAAAGCCAGTAAAAATGGATCTCTGAGATCTTTTCCTGAGCTAGCTAAAGTTCTGTTACAAACAAAATATCATAAGGAGCCTGATTACCCCAATATTTCAAGATGTAATGCACACATAATAAGAATTATGGCTATCAGTATATATGAGTAAATGAAAGAAAATATTTTATTTCATCATTTCAACTTCTAATGAACAATTTGACGTCTGAACGGAATATTGACTTTTTCAAAGATTTCTAAAAAAACACCTCCAATGGTGCAATAATGGCACAGCTTTCTCTTTTAAAGTGTACCTAACCTCAATATTTATTCAGGACATCAACGGAGTTTGAACCTGCGATCTCACCAGCATCGTTGCTTTATTTTGATTTCTCAATTCCGCAGTTCAATATACATGTACAGTATGATTCATTTCATGTATCATTTCACTCATTTATAACCACTTTGAGATTACAAGTTGAAATAAAAGTTGCAACAGATAAAAAGTGAGTCCTACTTCTGCTGACTTCGCTTTGATAATCTGCTAGCCTCCGCTGCTTGCTTCCTTGCTTCAAATTCTTCTCGTTTAAGAACCTTAAACATCAGTACCAACAATAACTTTTAAACATCAGTCCCTAGTTGTTCAAAAAGTGCATAACACTATCCACCAGATAAATCACTATCCACTCAATAGCGCAATTGGTTTTGCTATGACTTATCCACTGAATAGCGATTTATCCAACGGATAGGGGTAAGCGCTATCCATTGTTTGAACAACTGGGGCCAGAACAGAAAAAAAAGGTTAAGCCAACGGTATCATAATAGTTTTACTTTGTTCAGTTGCCATTGCCGACTTACTTGCAAAAATGTTTCTAGTCTACATAAATGCTTCATTCTGACTACAGTATGTCATCATTGTGGTTTGTGGCTGAACTGACTGTTTAAATCATTGTTTATAATTCACCCCACCAGTACAGTGTTTGCAGATAAATAAGAAGGCCACACGCAGAACATAATATTAACATACAAATTTGCCCACTGACAAGCTCACTTTGAAAAAAAGGCTTTCGTACATACATAGGTACTTAAGAGTCGCTTAGAAAAGGGTTGTATGTTTAACCCTTGGAAAGCGACCAACAATATTAAAGAGGTTTAACTCTCTCATTCATTTACTGGGGTTAAAGTTTTCTAGTCTCAAGAAGCTACATTGTAGTTAGCAAATCATGGTACAAGTAAACATTAAATTTTGTGGATCAACTATTGCTGCAAAAATTAATGTTGAACAAGAGTCAACAACTTTTTTTAAGAGATTTATTCTCTTGAATTTATTCTGCGAGAGAACCCTTCCTAACGTCCCACCCCCAGCCCCACCAAAAGAAAACAATGGTGGAATGCATTATGAACAACAAAAGCTTCTAACTAATATGCATGTGCTGGGCCTGTGTGGCCCTATATCCTGTAGGATGCTTCAAAAATTTCAGTGTTTATTATTTTTCGTTTCCCTTTTGACTGAAATCCTGTAGACTGGGGTGCATTCTACTGACCTCCCCGCTTCCTCGGTAACCCAGCTCCACAAGTTGTCTGGCAAGCTCTTCATCCTGAATAGAAACAACAGCAACAAGTTAATTACAAGGGCAATTTTTAAAAGTGCTTTTTCTAAAACTAAACATGTAAGATTATTAATTCTGAGAAAGAGTGTTGGCCATTATTAAAGAATGTTACTTTCGACAACTTATCGTTCACGTCGTGTACTGAAGCTAGAGCCAAAGCTACAATCTTGTCCAAAAATGACGAGTTAATACTATGTAACGTTTATTACTAAACTTATTAAAATAAAGCTTACATGACTTGTGTATAAGCTTAATTGGGAATTATCTCGTCGGCCGGCATTGATTGTCTGGGGAAAAAGTTGTCCGGCAAAATTCTCTAATCTGAAAGTGACATACATGGTTCTTAGAGATTCATGAAAAACTGTAGCACAGAGAACGTCGATCAATGAACCCGGCTGGCTTGCAGTTTAAGCATCGAGCTTGATTCACTATTAGTTCCAAGTAAATTCGACTCAGAAAGGCATATAAATGAAAAAAAAATATTACCTCGAGGTAATACAGATCCAATGGAGTTATCTGACTATCGAGGAAGTCCTCATATGTGGTGAATTCAGTCACAATATTGTCTGTCGCTCCAACAGCTTCCTCGTCCATATTGAATCTCTGTTACAGTTGCTAGGAAACCGCGAAAAATAATGAAGCAGCGCAGGCTCATTATTCGTTTAACAACTCCGGACAAGCCCGGACACCGGAACCACAGCTGTTCAAAAGGTGGATAACTCTATCCATCTAACCTGCGATCAGGCCCATTTTTAGTTTTTCCCATATGTCGTCGCTCGCTAAAATTGGGCCTGACCAAAAGTCTCTCAAGAATTCCGGACGGTCGGCCAAATTTTGGCCGACCAAATTCGTGATCTGAATTGCTGTTGAAACGCCGGAAGTGAAAATGTCATCGTGATTGCGCGAAGCTCTCGTGAAGTCCTCGAGATTAATCCGCCATAAGTGTACGAAAAATTTTGCTGCCTTTTGTTCTTACAATGCCGTGGACGGTGCAACTTGATTTTATTTGTATAAATGGAGAAATGCCATCTGGATCATCTCATAACTTGTCCAGAATCGTGGTTGAATCTCTGGAAAGATTGAAAGTATCGATACCGTTTTCGAGCTCTGTGGCCATGTGGGTGAAAGTACTTTGGCACAAACTTCCCTGATGTTTTGAAAGCTAAATGACTGGTTCTTTCAAATGGCAATGAAACCGATGCATATTGGTTTCCTGGATGAGACAAAGGACTTATATATCAACAGGAGAAGATGTTGATAAAATCGCAAGTTACACGAATGCATGTTTTGAACATCTGTGTATCAAACGGCATTATTTACTTACCGTACATGACACGGTCTGTTTGCACAATTTGGAGTCAAGATTGCTTCATAATATTTCCAGTTGATTTAACTTAAAACGCGCACTCCAGAAACTAAAATGGCCTGTTTCCAGAGAGACCAATTGCACAAAAATAAAAGAAACTTCGCGAGTCCATCGTACTGTTCGTACTTCATTAAAAAAATAACGGCCAAACTTATCATGATTTTACTGCACGCAATTCTAGAAATACACTGCAACTGAAGATATTACCCGAAAAAATCACCAAAGAAACCTTCATTGGCAAGCACGTTAAAGGAATAATGTATTTCTCTTTTTTTTTTCTTTAAAATTCTATTGCCAAACCGTCCAACGATAGAATGCTTGGTTATCTCAATTACAAATTAAGATGTTGCATATTCAGTGAAGTTCGGTGGAAGAACTATTACACAGGCCTTTGCCGCAATATAGTCGTCGAAAACATTCCCCATGCTTTAAATGTGTTTTTCTCAAATTAAAGCCAACGGTAACTTTCGAATTCGTTTATAATATTCCTCCCACGGTGTAACTGTGGTCAAAACAAACCACAGGCAGACCACTCTGTGTGTTCGTGGTAATATATGTTTGTATGAAACGAAGAGAAGTATGAGGGTTATGAATAAAGCTCTGAAAATTGCACATCTAACTCACATCTCGGTCTGAATATCCCCATAAAGTTAAATGAAACCTTAATCGACTCATGTATGGTGTTTTTTCGCCTTCTTGGGCCGTCTAAAGCGTCTTATAGCGAAATTACTTTTGGCCGGTGACGGTTAAGACAAGAGAGGGAGACAAGGCTTGCAACTTGGAGGCCGTCAGCCTCGACCTCCTCCACTTCAAACTGGAATTAACGCAAAAATACTGAAAATCTCACCTGAATGGCGACGGATCATGATAGATGAGTTTTTTCTCTATCTCTTCGCCAAATTTGAGCTTCATCCCTGCAGCTGTTTCCGAGAAAATCGATGCTGAAGTCTCAAGTACAGCTTTCTCAATATGATCAAACTCAGCGGCCAAAGGAATTCAAGGAATGCACACCGTTTCAAATCTATCAATCAGGGATTTGAACCACGGCGAGCTGGCGCGTCGCCATTCAGGTGAGATTTTCAGTACTTTTGCGTTAATTCCAGTTAACGTTTGAAGTGGAGGAGGTCGAGGCTAACGGCCGCCAAGTTGCAAGCCTTGTCTCCCTCTCTTGTCTTAACCGTCACCGGCCAAAAGTAATTTCGCTATAAGACGCTTTAGACGGCCCAAGAAGGCGAAAAAACACCATACATGAGTCGATTAAGGTTTCATTTAACTTTATGGGGATATTCAGACCGAGATGTGAGTTAGATGTGCAATTTTTAGAGCTTTATTCATAACCCTCATATATTTTCTTCGTTTCATACAAACATATATTACCACGAACACATAGAGTGGTCTGCCTGTGAACAAACTAGCGTGAATCTGCCGTCCACGCGTGTATTGGTGTAATGGAAGTAAATTTGATTGGCCGATGAAGGACATGTCAATCAATCAAAAAAGTGGGTGGAAGGAATTTCGAAGAGGAATTTGGTCAGGCTCTATTTTTCGTTTCGCCAACTCCACATTACGTACCACGCGAAACTAAAATAGAGCCCGATCGCAGGTTACTATCCATCAGATAAATCACTATCCAATCGATTTTGCTATGACTTATCCACTGGATAGTTATGGGGCGCCAAATGTAAAAATATTATTTAAGTACTTTTCCCCTACATTTTGTGTTATTTATAAATAACACATTGAAGTACCTTTGCGATTTATAAATCGCAAGGTTACGAACTTTGCGATTTATAAATCGCACTTTTGCGATTTAATAATATAACACATGAAATTCATGCCGCGGGCTCGTGGTCCAATGTTTTGATTTTTTGGTGCAAGACAAAACTTGACAAGACCGCTCTCTTCAGCTGTCTCAGGAACAATTTCTGATGCATTAAGTGCTCAGGAATTATCACAGAAAAGTGAGGTAAGGATAGGTTTTATTTTCTTCATCAATTAATTTCGATTTATGGCGAATCGGTCTGAATGGTAAGCTTGGTTTTTTTAATTTGCGCAGCTCGAGATCACAGAATCTTTATCTTACTGCATCTATCCCACCAACCGCTCCTTCTCAAAAGTTTGCACGATTTCATCTAGCTTCATCTATACCTGTGTCGTTACAAGTTATCATTAACGAATGAGAGAATTGATCCTCGGGCTTAGCTATAGGTCGACTATTTAAGCAACTGTTTGTTTTGATACCTGAAAATTTCAGGTGGCTCCAGCGGCATTCGAACCCATGCGATGCCGGTGCAATGCTCTCTGAAGCCACACACTTGGGAGAGGGTCTTGCTTCTGTGAAGGACTCGATGAATGAAATGAAACTATATTAGCATTAGCAAAAATGCCATTAGTGCCAAAATGCAAACAAGTGCATATGACATAGACCGAAAGGAAATTGAGAGTAAAAAGTAGGATAAAAATCATTTTGTCCTGAATTTCATATTTACGTCCGACATAGACACTTTTGCGAGCGAAATGACGTAATATAATATGCACTTGTCAGCATCTTTTGCATCTTGGCACTGATGGAATTTCTCCTAATGTTAATAGAGATTCATTTCATTGATTGGCTCCTTCACGGAAAGAAATGAACCCAATAAATTGACCCAGGGGATTGACCTGTTCTGAAATATTCTGCTTCAAAGATTCGTGGGTAGCGTATTGCATCCGCATCGCAGAGGTTATCGGTTCGACTTAACGCGACCTGAATTTTTCAGAAGAACCCACACTCTCTTCGTAAAGAGGAGGGCAGGGAGCTCCCGGTGTTGTGGTCAGGCCTCATTTCATTCATTCATGTGCGGGGTGAGATCGCTAATGGACTGATAGCGGCTGCCAGCGGCGCCGGTATATGCTGATGTCCGATATCACCCATAGATCACTTTCTTGTAAAGCGCTTTTGAATATGTCAATAGAAAATGTGCCATGCAGATAAATTCATCACCATTACCATTACTATTACCATTACTCCCTACACAATGACGCTCAAGGTCTTCACAAGGTTCTTCACACCTGCATGGTGCAAGACCTCTGGAGACGGCGCATTTGCTGTTGCCGTTCCCAGATTCTGGAACAGCCGTCCTCTTGCTATCAGAGAGATTGACTCTATTGATAATTTTGAAAGGAACTTGAAAACGCCAAGAGAGTTTGTTTTCTAAGGATTTTAGGTAGATTGTGGTTCCAGACCCTCGAGTCCAACATGCTGGATCCATCACGTTGCATTCGTCTGGCCACCTCGTTGTCATTCGACACTTTTTGGCAAGGCCTGTATGGGATAACGAAAATATACTGGAAATGCTCACACAGAGAGACACCAGTTAATTCGAACTTTAAAAAGCTTGGCCCGATTTTATGACTTTAAAAGATTAATACCTCCCTGGAATAAGGATTCCCGGATTTGAGCTGTACGCACGGGCGTACGTGCGTATATGGACGCTACGCCCCTGATGTCATAAAGTGTTTGGAAATCCTGTGAGCAACTTTCCACATTTTACGATCACAATCAGGACATGCTTGTTTGTATTCAGTGTGGTAGGCCAGGGTATACACGGGAGCGATTGCTTAATAGACCATTTTACAGTCCTGTACTTAGTTACCTGGCGTATGCATGAAAGTGAGGCTGGAGTTGACCTTGCTTTGATAGAAACCTCACTGCTTTTCTTACGTAAATACTTACTAATTAGGTTGACAACAACATCATTAACACAAGAAAAGGGGGGAGGTCTATAGATGGCTTTCACTCACGTGACTTGGAGGCCATGTTGGCCATGATCTATATCATAATAAGGTTAACACTAGCCTCACTTTCGTTTAAAGTGCTACTGTGACGAAATTTGAACCTTCCCTATCGAAGCCATTTTGGCACATAAACACGTAGTCTGTACGAGAAGAAGAATGCTGTTTACCATTTTCAAATATCTCTTTTTGTTCTGGAGATATTCAAGTTTTTTTAATATGCAAATTAGCCAAGTGATGACGTCATAAACCCTACCAAATTTTGATCAAGTATGATGGAGAAAGATATCTCAGCCAATTTGTATCAGAAATACTTGGTTCTTTGCACTAAGATTCTAGTAGATGTGTTCCACAATATGAGCATACCATTTTTGTTACCATGGCAACATACTGGGTTCCAGACCTCCCTGATATTAAAAGCTTTGCGGACCACCTTTGGGGTTCTGTTTTGATATTTGCAAATGGTGCCTCATCTGCATGATCCTGCCAGCATATAAAGATGTTAGGTCGAGTTTGTGGCCTTGGTAAATGTATTTCTAGCCTGAGATCAACAAAATATTGAAATCAGGTTGGAGGGGACTGGAAAAGTGTGAGTTGCCATGGGAACCAATTTCTTTACAGTCGTAGGTGTGTTGCCTTCAGAACTATCAGCTCACCAAGTTTCAATGGTCTCTGTTGCAAATTGACCGAGATAGCTCTATTTATATTCTTGATGTTCTATTGGGTTGGGTGGATGACGTCATCAGCCTTCTCATTTGCATATTTAACACATTTTTCAAACTTAAATATCTCTGGAACCAATGCAGATATTTCCAAAAGGTAAACAGCGTTTTTAATGTTTCATGGTACTCTATGTGATAAACCAAAAAACTCAAGGGATAAAAATTTGATCACAGTAGCACTTTAAAGGTCAGACAACTAAGCACACAACTGTAAGGAGATCTATTCAATGAGTGATCCGCTTTTATGCCGTACCTTCAGCGTAACGGTTCTGCAAACTCCTCAGTAGACTTCGGACTTGGAACTAGTTCTAATAAAATTGAGATAAACTAAAAAACAGCTACTGATGCGCTTTCGACAACTGCAGCGGAAGTCACATTCGGACTCGAGTTATTTTCGTAACGTTAGTAAATGGTGTAATCACTCCGGCCCGTGTTGCTCCGAATCATGGTTGGCGCTAACGTAGCACTGATTAATTCCATGGAAACCTATACAACTTATTTCAAAATGGCCATCATTTTAGAATTCTTTTGTTTAATAGGCCTTATTCACAATAGCTGCCATGTTGGTTTTCAAATTGTTATGCAAACTAGCCATGTGTTATGCTGTGGGGAAAACATTGGAAGAAAGGTAAATTGCGGAAAATCTGCTCGTCGAAATATTGAAATAACATTGCTAAAAGTCCATTTTAGTACTTAGAATTAAGTACCTTTTATAAAAATTTTATATCTTTTGATTGCTTTTGACAGTTTGACTTTCTACTTCGTTATCTGCTCATTTTTCACTAAAAAAATATCGAAGTAACTTGTGTAGTCATTCTATTTTACTGCTTGGGTGATAAACATTCAATGAACATGAAACAAATCATCTGTATGGCTAAAATGTTCGTTAAAACCTCTCAAACTTGTGTTGTTTACCCCCTCAGAAGTGTGTAGCTAATTTGCACGATGACAGCAAATCCAACATGGCGGCCATCGTGAATAAGGTCTATTGTAAAATGGCCGTTCAAGGTTAATACCCTTTTGAATATTACGTTTGAAAGCGGGACCAGATGAGTCAATTTGAAATCAAACAAAAGAATTCTAAAATGGTGGCCATTTTGGAATCAGAGGTGAACAGAGTGTTTTCAATCACGTGATCAGTAATCTTATTTTCCAAACGCTTGCATGATAACAGTAGATAAGTTGGGGACACTAACATAGCCGACATGACGTCGCAAGAAAATACTCTCTAGGTGGTTTTCACGTTACGTCATCCCCACCATGTTGGTGGACTAAAACAAAAGATCTCTCATTAACTCCTTTTGTTCGTCCACCAGCAATTGTACATTGCAGCATTATCATGTGTGTCTCTTGAGATTGGTTGCAAACCACCCATAGGTGTTGATACCTCGTAACCAACGGTTAGCCGGCAACGGCCAGGCTTTGATCGCGCGAGCAACCGGCCCCTGGTCATTGATGTGATTGATGAAAAAGTCGTGATGTTTGGTCGACTGTCGGTTAATAGGCGATTTGCATGATGGCGTCATTCAAAAAGAGACCAGACTGCTTTAAGTTGCTTCTATTGTCAGGCAAATTTAAACAATTATCTCTTTGTTCCCAGGAGAGAAAAAATCTGAATAACAAAGGATTTTGACAAAGCATTCTGGTTTCGGTAGTAAAATGACGCCATCATACAAATCGTCTATTAAGTAAGCATATATGTCATTGGATCTGAAGGTGTTAACAGTAATTGGTGTGTTTCTTGAGGTATGAATATTGTCAAGAGTGAATTCGCTCTTGGTATTGTAAAATTTTAAGTCAGTCGATGTGTTGTATGTCTGTTGTGAATGTCGTCGATAAGTCGTTTGAAGGGTGCGGGATTGTCGCTGCCGCTGACCAAACTTTAAGTTGTTGAAGCGGAGGCTGGGGCGAGTTCAGGAAAACAAAACCTCAACAACAAGTTTATTTTTGTTCAACTTTATCATGATCATTATGTTACTTTCTAATATCGTGATAGTACTATCGAAAGAAAAAAATTGACATGAATATATGATTCACATTTTAATTAAGCCTTTGCTTAGGTGCAGCTAACAGAAAAACGTCAAGACCTTGAGGTGGCGGTATCTTACTCCATCATGCAAGGTATGACTTTGTCTTTCGGCTTTTCAAATCCAGCCTGCGTGCAGTACTTTTTTGCCACTGTCAATTTAACTTGTTCCGGTGTCGAGGTACTGTTCTGAACTACCCAGCCGGTCCATTGACATTGGGGTGGTAGGGTCTTCTCGCCATTGATACACTGATCAAAGAGAAATGCTCAGAATGAGTAAACTACATTTTTGGTTCATTTTTGACAGCAGGGAAGAGAAGGGGTGGCGCAGTGGTAAGAGCACTAGTTCTCTGCGCTATTCCGAGAAATTTTTCTCCAGGAAGTTTTTCTAACAGATTTCGAAGGATTGTATTGCAACTTACTAAAGCGCGGAAAGATGCCTAATGCAAGCAGCGATCCCTCTTAAGGTGATTCCCGAGAAATAGAACTTGTCATAGATTTCCGATAAGACTTTGCACACTGTTGTGACATGTCAAGAAGATGATAAAATTAATGTGATAAGAAATGGGGCTCACCGTATTCGTTTAGGAGAAAATAGCCATTCCTTTACTTAAGCTTGGCGTCAATGAAAATGCATCATTTTATCAATGTGTGCGAGCTAATGCGCGCGCCATCATGCGCAGTAGGGTTGCGCAATGCAAAACCAGGGAACCAGAACTGAGACTGAACTGAGAACTGAACTGAGATGTTTAGGAAAATCATGAAGCACGAATAAATACCTCTTGTTTATTTCCGCTCCCAAACCTGTATTTAACAAACGGTGGTTCGGGTTCGTCCAATATTGCCACTGTGTCATGAGAAAGAGCAAAATATGTTACATTATGACAGAAGAGTGCCAAAAGACGCAAAATCACTCCCTCAACTTAGTAAGTAAGTAAGTAATGTCGCGATTGATTGATAGGACAAACATACGTGTCCTATTTACATTTTTGCAGTGGGCTCAGACATCAGCATACTAAGCGCGCACTTAACATGAAATTTATTTTAAATTGCTCATTTCTCGTTGATTAACACTATGTCAGCAGTCATTTCAAGGAGTTTGCGCATTTCCAGTTAAAGGTTACCACTAAGATTAGACGAAAACAGTTCTCTACAAAGATCAAACAGAAGACAGCTTCTGTTGCATGAATTTGGGAAACTAGAGCTTGGCGATCGCGACGGCCGAAAGGCTTCCTGAAAAATCAGAGTTCCAGGCAGGATTCAAACCTACGACTTCCGTAACACCGGTCGGATGTTCTACCTATTGAGCTTCTAGAACTCCTGGGGTAACTGGGTCGTTTATCTAGTTCCCCAATGGACAGTGCGGCCCAGTGGGCGCTTGCTTTCAGATATGGGGATCACGGGTTCAAGGCACGTTCTGACCACTCGTTGAATTTGTTCCTAACAGTTGTTGGTGTTACGTTCTGTCGTTTCGTTCATTGTGTTTCATTGGCCCTAAAAACCTCTATGGGGAGTGGTAAATCAAATGTATGTATGTATGTATGTATGTATCCGCTGGTCTGCGGGCTCTGCGAAGTCGAGCTTAGCGTATGTTGTTAGGACTCTGATCTTTCGCCATTCACCAAGCATGGAATAGTTTCCCATCCTTTCCACTTTCTCATTATCACACCTTAAACAATAATCGTCGTATTTGCTTGAAATTTTTGTCAATGGCAAATTAAAAAAATTATATAGAAACAGATTGGAACAAAGGCAATACTCACTGTCGTTCATAATAACCCTGTCCAATAACCACGCAGTGTCTCCGTAGACCTCGGGATCATCTGAAATTTTGCAGAGAAAGTTCGAAATAAAGAATGTCACATTTGGGGCAAGGAGAGAATTTGTGAGGATTGAATCACGAAGGGATACTCTAGAATAAACGATAATGCAGCAGTAAGGAGTTTTCGTTCAGTAATAATTACCGCAAGTTTCCAAGAGGGAAGGATAAATAAAAATGCCAGCATTATCTCCTATAGAAAACAATTAATTATTCACCGGAAGGGAGGTGAATAGTGGTGGATATTTGCCGACACTGATGAGGGGAATTATTGTTTTAAGGTAAATTAAAACCACATAATTGAATAATCAGCTGAGTTTGTCAATGAAGTTTGCTGCTCGTTAACCGAAGCGAAACGAGAAGTCATTTTGTTTTCTCCTTTTACTCAGAAGTGAATAGTGCTTGCGACTCACCTCCGATCAGAATGCGCGGAAAGAACTTCACTTGTGTGGTATATACTATGTAATAATAGCTCAAACTATTTCATCTTTTTAGTGTGCAATGTAATTTTCAAGGCAAGATTATGTGTCACTTAAGGTACTCAAGTCAAGCGAGACAAGGCAAGCCGCTTGAAGCAAATTGTAACCCTCGGCAATATATGCTTATACGATAGACTTAACTGATTAGAGTGTAATGTGAAGTGCTAGTTTATGTGGATAGCTGCGGGATCTCTGCTCTACGGGCATCCCAGGCTCGATTTACCAGCCGTTGTTTCGGGGAATGAGCCGGCGCTCACTCCCAAAGGAGGAGACCCGAATCCGAGTGAGCAGCGGAAATCGCCCGCGGGCATCCTAGTAACAGCATAATTATATCCGACTTGAAAATGCGCGCCACGCTATTGGGGATAAATCGCACACTCGGAACATTAAATTTGTGTTTGCTGGGAACCGTTATCCATTGAGTAAGGTTCTTACAGTGGTCAGTTTTTGCGAATTTTTCACGAGATTGGCATTGACATGCGACCAGGAGCTTTTCACAATACTTCACCCAAATAGACATTATTACAGACGAGTTATTTGTCTCGCATAACTCGGTCTTCTCGCAGTCAATTCGACTTTGGTTGAAACAACTCGGTTACCTTTCAGGTCTCCTTTTAGTTTTACCCTATTTACTTGTAAACAGCGACATCAATGGCAAAAAGTCAAATTTGTGATAGCCAATTCGTAGGCAAAAAAAAAAAACCAAACAAACAATGATATGAATAGGTTCGAGAAATGACACGACAGTAAGTTGAAATGTTGAAATACACAAAGTGATCCATGTTCGGCTTTGAATCTATTGCGATTTTTTCCCCTTTACTTGACTTTGTTTCTTTGTTACTAATTATTACCATTGTTTAAATTTCTTTGACATTAAATAATATTTAGCGCTAAGTTATACCTAGTTCATTAGTCGTTTAACATTTAAATCGTGTTATTCTTGTAATTTTTTTATCATTTATATTTTGTAATTCTTACACGGCATGTCTGAAAACCAGCTTGCTGAGTCATTTACCGTAATTTAAATAAAGTTGATTGATTGACTTGACTTAACCTTATTTTGACTAAGTTGCGAGGGAATACTATTCCATGTTCGTGATGTACCTTATCTGCGTTTTATGCAAGGGCAAATATAACGGTAAATTAACTCTCCAAAACATTCCACTGGCGCCAAAAATTGCTCGGCATCCACTGAATATATTTTATAAATAAAATAATCAACCCTTTTTTTTTTACGTCTTGCATGATCATCTTTAACTTAGTAGGCTCGACAGCATGTGCAAAATACTTTGAAATAGAAATTTTAAAGCGCGTCAGCCAGATTGGCTATTTTATTATATTTTGTTCAACAGAAACATTTATTTGACCTCTTTCTTAAATGGCGCGAAATAACATGTTATTTTAATTTCCTCTAACGCCAATAAGCCTTTCTAGCCTTGCTGACATGGGCAAAAGTCAAAGGAATGTATAAACCGACACTTTCTAAGTGTCGATTAAAACCTTGGTCTCTGAACTGTATCTTTGTTAAGTACTTTCAGTTCCAAACCGAATTTTCTACAAGCTATGACTTATTGTATACCTGGTTGCCATGTGAATTGTAACTTGTCTTACAAGAATGAGCAAAAACATTAAGTAAATCGGATGTTATTTATGAAAGTGATCTGGAGACCGCTACCTAAAACTCTTATGCATTCGGTGTGAAATTAATCATGCGTTAAAAGATCTTATGCAAGTTAATTAGGGCGCGCCACTGCATTGAAGAGTTCTGGGCGCAATTAATTAATCATCACTTGCTCACACCACGAACCTTCATACTCGGGAATCAAACCTCTTTCCCACAACATCTGCGGTTTCCCCTTGCGATATTCTCGTCGATCTAGATCTGTGAAAAAAAAAAGTTGTATCAAATATTCACAGTTGATTTATTATTCAAAACTTGAATGCATCAATGTTAAAAGCATTTTCGAGGTCTGATATTTGCTTGGCCTTGTTTGAGCTGATAAAGTTAATGTTCCTTTACTTTCTTTATGAATCTGATTTGACTTTGTAATAACATATACAACACAAAATTGAGTTTCAATTCAACGGATTTTCTTCCTAAATGAAGACTTGCGAACGCAAACCGTCAAAGATATGATAATTTCACTTGAACAACATTCGTCTCCTTGCAAAAGAAAAACATTAGTTGTGCTCGCTCATTTTAAAGTATGCAGGAACATTCTTTTCCCGTTCTCTGCATATCTACAACCTGAAATGATAAAGCCTAAAATAAGTCCCCAACAAAACGTGGCTCACAATTTCTTTCTAAGCCGGTTTGATCACTCAAATCGGCGCGCAATTTTAACTAATTCGTAAATCGTTCGAGTGTTTTTTTTAACGTCTACAAAGTAGAGTATAAATTCTGAATAACGGTTTTGTTGTTGACTTCGCGGTCGAAGGTTTATACTTCATAAGATGAAATTCTGCCAACTAAATTTGCAGTACGTTAAGTGCTCTTTGATGCTCACCTTGGCAATTTATCAATTTCAAAAATCGGGTCTGTCGAAGAACAATTCTAACCTAGTTGACTGAAAACTTAGGGGGGTGAATACATTGGAGAATCGAATTGCAGATCATCCTCATTTCTAGCATATACACCAATGAAGGAACAAAATCCAGCTGCAGGCCGTAAGAATTCTGTTACCGCATACTTTCGTCGATTTTGACCTGATTTCCCTGTAAATGGGCGCGCGTATGCCTTCAGATAAGTATTGACAAACTAAAAAAACATCTCGAGTGGATAAGGAAAACTAAGTGATGGTTTCTGGGGAACACAGCAAGTAGATGCTCCTCGTGCTTAGCCTCATATTCCAAAATGCGACATTGCATTGGCAAAAACCGCCAATTTTGCAGTTGGTCATATACGTCACGATGAGATGTTTAGAAATTTAACGCATAAATGTACCTTTGAAATCTTCGAGACGACGGGACAAAACCCCTGCCACGAGCAACAAAGTCACCAGGAATGAAGGTATGCCGGCCATGTTTTCTGCGCCTTCTTAAGTTTGAAAAATATGTTCAGTGCCAAAGCTGCGAACGTTATCGTCAACTTTAGTGAAGAATAATAAATTTAGAAAACGGTTTACACACATAAATATTAGGCGCGTAAAGTCATAATTTGTAATTATAATTCAGGGAGCACGTTCATTGGCTGCACTTCGATGCTAATCACCATATCATTACGGTTCAGTAAATACGGTGTTGTGCCAGCTTTTCACTTACTGTTTGCACAATTCAAAGTCCCACTCGCATAACTTGACCTTTATTCCAAAATGGCCACCCTTTAGAAATTCTTTTGTTTGCTTGCAAATTAGCCCTTGTCGCCTCCTTCAAGGTTGAGTATCCTTTCAGGGAGGGGCAAACCCCCGGGCATTTGACTTTTACAGAAAGAAAAATTGCCAAATGTCCTTCTGTGTGGATAGTTTACACCGTCAAATGCCGGGATGGTACTCGCCTCCCAACAATGTGGCTCGGCTTCGATTCCCTGAGTCGGCGTCGTATGTGGGTTGAATATGTTGGTTCTCTACTCTGCACCGAGAGGTTTTCTCTGGGTACTCCGGTTTCCCCTCTCCTCAAAAACCAACCTTTGACTTGATTTGCTTTCATCGTTAATTTCAGTTTACAGTGTCCCCAATTAATGCTCCGGCGCTAGAACGACTAGACACTTAAATAAATTTCCTTTCCTTTTTCCCACCGGTTACGGCCTCACAAAGCGTCAAATACCCCACCCTCCGTGCAAGAAGCTGTTTTAATTGAACACTTTTTCTCAGCTTTAGAGGCCGTTGTCATGAAACGTTTATTTCTTTTTTTTAAATTTGAACAGTTAACTGTTTACGTTAAACGTGCATCAATAGTAATTCCAGAAGGATTCACCTAGTTTTGACAAACTGATGTTGTGATAATATGTAAACAATTACGATTAAAATGGCGCTAATCGATGAAGCATGCTGTCACGACATACTGATGATATTAAACGGCAATATG
>NC_090896.1:39447085-39462085 GCF_036669925.1 Montipora capricornis
CGTGTTTACTAGCTTTCTCTTATACTTGCGCAATTGTGCTGAATGAAAAGTTGCTGTAGAAGATATAACCCGAGAGGTAGAAGTTTAAATTAGGGTTAATCCACAAACATGGTCACCTGTCCAGCATGGGACAATAACGCCTGCACGAGGTCATGTTATTGATCGTCGGCATTTTACAAAAGAATGAACTGTTGTCCCCTTTCAAAAAATATGTAATGAGGGAATGAAAGTACATTCTAGTGTTTATTTAAAAAGACGGGTCTGAAATTAATATTTAGCCTTTAAAAATTCAAATGCCATGTGATCAATGCATTACCAAGACAACTAGCTTGCGCAGAGGTGAAAACTATTTTTCCTTAAGACCTGAGAATTCAAGTCTCTTCGAAAAAATTGCTAAAGTGAATTGTGAAATCAGCAACTGACTAATATATTGTGCTGTTTCACCTTAAGAGACAAAATAGAAGCTATGTTTAAATTAATATTCGTTGATGACTTTCTCTCCAGCTGCAAGGAGAGTGTTTTTGTCTTAACCCATCGTTAAGAACACTTGTCTTAAAAGTTTGCCTAACTTCATGTCGAAACAAACGTGCATCAATAAATTTAAACATGCACATAATTTGCCTTATAATTGTGCTTGTCGCTTCTTATGTCGTCAGTAACATAATAATAATAATAATAATAATAATAATAATAATAATAATAATTCAGGTGCTTGATCGAGCAAAGGGTTTATTCTGACTACGACGATTCGAGTGAAAGTTTATTTAGGATGTGTCAGTCAGCCGTACAAATGCAAGACACTCTTTCTAAAAATCCAAGACAATCCTACTACAAATGCAAAACAAGCCTACTATACTACTAAAGTTAAATATAATCAGAGAAGTTGTGCTACGCTAGATACGAAAAACCACTAAAAAACCACCGTTTAGACTTGGCCAAAAAACATGTGGAAACGTATTTCCCGTCTAATGCAGCAGCACATCATAAAAAAGTAAATAGACAGGGAGGCTGTATGACCTAGAATGTCTTAAGTCTCCTGCCAAAACTGTTAAATACCCTTAACTAGTCCCGTGACACCCCGCGAGCGTCAGAATATCAATTTCTGACTAATTCATTCAGTCATTCAATCGTCAGAAATTACATTTCCTAAATTTATCCAAGATGACTTCGAGCCAAAAGAATGCAGTTGTTTCGATAAAATAACTGAATTTAGATACAAAATAACAAAGAGTATATTTTTAGATATTTGGAATACTGCCTGAGAGGCTGGAAGTTTTACTATTTTTCTTTTATAGTTCAGTTCGACAAATTTGCGTTTAATTCTTGGAAAGAGTTAAATAATTACCGTGCGACGTGCCTTACCGTGGCCACCTAACAAAGATTTTTTATAAATTGTCCACCAAACAGGGTGTGTGAATTTGATTGACAGCACGCCTCCTTGCAAAGTTCGCACAGTTATAGTTTGAACACTGTTGCGTGGGTTGTTGAGTTGACGTATTAACACGTAATTGTCAAATGTCCCTCGTCTCGAGGGAGTTTTTTGGCTGCAAGTTTCCTCAAATTAGCACACGTTTAAGTTCACTGTATGATGAGGTACTAGGCCTAAAATTTATATTTTTCAGTCCTACTTTTTATTAGACGGTCGAACAACACGACAATTGCCACAACTCCGAAATACAAGATCGTTCCACGAACTTTATCATGAACAGCCCCTGGTGCAGACACACACATGCACATACATACCCTATATACATCAACTTTATTTATCTCGAAATTCAGTGTAGGAAAAGTTAGTGTTTTATCGCAAACGTGACTATCGAACCAAAAGACATAACAGCAAACAATTCCTTACAAACTTTAATATATTTGATGGAACAATCTTAGCATGCATGCATTTCCACAGATATTCCTTTACACTAACTTGAATAAAGTGTTTGCAATTAAAAAAAAAGAGAGAGAGAGAAGTCGGACAAAAATTTAAAACCCTCAGTTTTAAAATGCTTGGTAAACACATATTCATCAGTTACCTGAGCGAAATCTAACAACTTTCATGTCATTAAGAGGAAAAACCTGAACTGGCTCCGAGCGAGATCTACAACGAAATAATGAAAACAGAGCTCTCTTGAACTGTGGCATTTTAAATGCATATAACAATGGATTTATGAGAGAGTTTGCGTAAAATAAGCAATGTACAGAATACGTTAAATGGAACCTTGTTTGATGAGAAATGGTTTCTAACCATTCGCCTGAAGAAAGGTAAAAACAAATATAGACAATTCCACGGGGCAGCAGTAGTATTGCCGATACAATTGTTACAATGAACAGTGTCTTGGTCAGTTTTCTTTCTCTATTGATGGCACATTGATGTTGAGGATGAGTTCCACAGTAAAGTTTAATAACGATGGACGAGTAAGAAAAAGGGATAATTAAAAAAAAAACAATTCCGGAAAAGTAGGAGGCAAGTTTAAGGGGATAGAAAAAATGGATGGCTGTATACAGCGCAGCCGTAAACCAAACACCCGTAACAGCTGCTCCAAACATCCTTTTTTCGAAGAAAGAAAACGACGATTAGAATATTAGGATAGTTTGTGATTGGCTAAGAGAATTGCAGTTTCTAGGTAACAAAATAGAAAAGAGACGAAAGAGGTAATTCAGTCAAAAAAAGGTAACAAACGAAGCATTCTGATTGGCCAATGATCACAGACAGCCAATCAAATGTGAGTCCTCTGCACAATTATCATAAGTTTTCTTTTTATTTTCTCCCTGTATATTATCAATTTTGTAGCCACAATTTTTTTTTCGGACAATTTGAAAAAAAAATAAACACTGGTAAATTTAAGACCCTAGGCTCGTGCAGTTCAGTTGGTTTTTAAAATACAAGCTTTTCTTGTCCCAAATTGCACGAAAACATCGTGATTATTCGTATACACACAATCTGCCTTTGCGCTTGGTATTAGTAACATTCCGCGCAAAAATGTATTTCATTATGATCGATTGATAAAGACGCTGAAAATGAAGTAACACAGAGAGAACCAATAAAAGCGGCCTCTAAGTGGCGCATTGACATCGACGCTTGGACGCTTATCTTGGCTAAGGAAAATGCAGTTTTTAGGTAACAAAATACAAAAGAGACGAAAGAGGTAATTCAGTCCAAAAAAAAAGGTAACAATCCAAGCATTCTGATTGGTCAATGATCACAGATAGCCAATCAAATGTCAGTCCTCTGTACAATTATCATCAGTTTTCTTTTTATTTTCTCCCTGTATGTTATCAATAAGTAGCCACAAGATTTTTTTTTCGGACAATTTCAAAAAGTAAACACTGGTAAATTGAAGACCTCTCGGCTCGTGCATTTTAGTTGGTTTTCAGAAAAACTTACAAGCTTTTCTTGTCCCAAATTGCACGAAAACATCGTTATTATTCGTATACACACAATCTTTCTTTGCACTTGGTATTAGTAACATTCCGCGCAAAAATGTAGTTCATTATGATCGATTGATAAAGAAGTTGAAAATGAAGTAACACGGAAAGAGCCAATAAAAGCGGCTTCTAAGTGGCGCATTGACAACGACGCTTGGACCGTGCGGCGCTTATCTTTGAGAAGACAATGATGGGGAAACAGCTTCAGTTTCAACAGTTTCAACACTATGCACACATTTCTGGGTTGTTTTACCGAGTTTGTCTGCTAAATGTCTTGTCAAAGCACACACAAAATCATTGACTTCTGTTTACGTTCTTTCTTAAGGATCCTTATAACTACCCAAAATGCTTCGATGCTGTTATACGTCCCTTTAACTGAGAGATCGAAAATAATTTATGCCTGTTACACGTTTGTCAAAGAGCGGAAATCGAAATGTTTCGACTATGTTTAGGTTTCGAAACTTGGCTCTTTTCTATAAACGATATTTGCCAATAAGTTTGATACATAGAGACTACATTCTTTATTTGTCGACTCCTTACATTTTTTAGGTCCTAGTTCGAGATCATAAAATTCCACCTATATGTTGCCGGTAAAATCCGCCTTTGCGGTTGAATCCGTTTTAAGCTAGGTTAATCGGTAATCCTCATTTTACCTAGGGTGAATACGCATTCAGATGGATTACAGAAACTTTTTCGGAGTCTAAACATTAGGGTCAGGTTACCGAAATTAGCTTTGGTGTTTATTTAACAATTAGACCCGTAGCCCGCAAGGTCAATAGCCCATGAGGCGAAGCCCAGGGACATTTCTAACTCTGAGTTGTGTGTCAAAAGTACTGGGCTAAGGGGGGGGGGGTTGCTGCTTTGAGACCTTAATGGCAGTTAGAGTTTGTGGCCTTGTTATGTGAGACTGTACAGTGTAGGATGCCTTGGCAATTTTTCCTGGACTAGTCTAGGCCTGAATGATAGTTTGCTTTTTATCACCAATTAGAGTGATCCCACAGTGTGGCATGGGGTGGTGATTCGCAGTTGTCTGACCAAAGGACAGGGGTGAAGAGGGTAGCCTTTTTTAAACTTTGTGATGGCAGCAGAATTGGCTTGGTTTCACAATTTCCTTAGCCACCTTTTGACAAATCCAGATATATATATATATATATATATATATAATGTATATATAACTGGATTTGTCAAAAGGTGCCTGAAGAAAGATATATATATATATACCAATAATATATATATATATATATATATATATATATATATATATATATATATACACCAATATAACAATGTTTTTGTACTCAATAGAGTTTTCATATGGACTTTAATACATGTCTGTTTCGTAGACCAACAAGGAGTTGGACCACTCATCAGTTAAAATTCCCATTCGTCTCTTTACACTGTAGCATCGCTGGGGTTATATACATCAGTAGCGTGATCGTTACAAGATTCAAACTTGGGAAACAATAGTAAAAAGGCATTTGTAAATTTATGATTGGTTCTTGAGGATGCGATTGAAACCTAAGGAGCAAAATTTCGCTTGTGCCTGCAAGTCGATACGAGGTCATTACGTTTGTTGAGCGTTGCCATGTCCGGTTTATATAGAATAGAGAATTTCTCGGTACGACATAGATTACATGGAGTAGTAAGGTTGCTATAAGGGTTGGGCTTGGATAGAATTTTGCAGGAGATAGCGCAGTCTAGCTTGTGATCTTTTGGCTGCCATAGATGTTGCTCAGTTCGGTGTCATTCTTTTTACTTTCGTTTTTGAATGACATTTGGTGGTTTCGCCATCTCGTCTTGAACTCAGTGGCGGTGAGGCCGACGTGCGTCTCTGTGCTTTCGGCGGTCGTGATAGTGGCTTGATACAGCATATGAAACTATATTGAGTAGAAAAACATTGTTATTACCGCTCCATTATTTGTTGAGCACTGTTCTGGATTTATCAGTGTGGAACTCACCTGAAGTTATATTATACACCAATAGATATATATTATATATTAGCACACCCGACTAGTAACCAGGGGGACGCGGGTTCGATTCCACTGACGGCACATATGTTTTTCATTTCAAAAAGGATCAGTCAGTTAGTAGTTCACTGCTACTGGCTACTGACTACATTGTTGGATTTCCGGCCTTCTTCATACACACAAAATATATACTGATTGCTCTGTTGCCAACAGGTTGTCGTGATGGTGCAGTGGTTAGCACACCCGAATAGTAAACCAGGGGGGACGCGGGTTCGATTCCCATTCACGGCACATATCTTTTTCATTCAAAAAGGATCAGTCGGTGGTAGTTCACTGCAACTGGCTAGTGACTACATCGTGGGATTTCTGGCCTTCTTCATACACACAAAAATATATATATGTATTATAATGACATTGAGCCTGATGGGTACATGAAAGGAAAAAGTTTCAGCAACAAATGGGATCATGCTCCCTAACGTCCAGACCCTGTCGATTCTGCAAGGGTAACAATCTCGACCCCAGAGCTCTCTCTTGACTGAGGGAATGAATAGCTCTTCTGGGGAACCCTGAAACAAAGTGTCTTCTCATTGGTTTTCGTGAAGAAACCATCAAAAGCGACTCTAATTGGTGAATCCATGTGTAGCGCGAGGGAGTGAGCAGGCGCCGTAAGGTTCAAATAGCCAATTTTTGGCTATAAGACCATACGGCACATGTTCTCCTACATAAAATTTCCCAGAGCCTTGAGTCGATCTGAAGCTCTGAAGTTATCCCGAATAACACATATTGAGATAGTAACACTGGACAAAAACCACCTTTGTTTTTTCCACAACTCAAACTTAAGTAAGCCATGACGGCCTACTATGTAACGTAATGATAGTATCACATAGAACACTGGCGCATTTGCGCATGTACAGAATCACGGCAGCTTTGACAACTAGAACCCGTAATGGTACCTCTCGACCCTGTATCTGTGCGTCGTACCACGGCGATTAAGCTCGCGATTTCGACCCACGTGACGCTGATACAATTCTTAGAATCCTTTGCTACTCTGGGACTCCTCGAATCCCTTTTGGCACAATTCATCATTATAATTTATTAGCCTTGGTATTAAAAAGAATTTACAGAGTAAAATATGTTGTTAGGCGAGGAGACCTAAAGATATCACCACGCTTATAGGAGAGACCGCCTCGACATCACAATTTAATAAGAAATAAGGGCCGCCAAGATGTGCAGATAGGATAATGCAGTAACTGTTTAAGTTAGGGAGGGGAGGGTGGCCTCATGGTTAGTGCGCTCGACTCCGGATCGAGTGGTCCGGGTTCGGGGCCTGGCCGGAGACAATGTGTTGTGTTCTTCGGCAAGACACTTTACTCTCACGGTGCCTCTCTCCACCCAGGTGTATAAATGGGTACCGGCGTAATGCTGGGGGTAACCCTGCGATGGACTTGCATCCCATCCAGGGGGAGCATAAATACTGCTAGTCGCTTCATGCTACGGAAACCGGAGATAAGCGCCGGCCTTAATGGCCTTCAGGCTCGTAACAGAGACTTTACCTTTTTTACCTTAAGTTAGATATGTATATAGACGGCCACGTGGAGGTACAATAATTATATGAGGATAAATTAATGTAATACAGCATGAGTTTGGTATTACAAGGTAAGTAAAAACGTGTTATAAGTTTATATATTTCCAAGTATGATGTTCATCTAGATCTAGATCATCTAGTTGTCTAGATACACCCCAATAATTTTAGTTACATTGCTGTGTATGTGAGATAGACATCCAAAGGAGAAAGAAAAACTGTGGTTGAATTTCTTCAGACACGGCCTAAAGATAACAAAATTTGTCCTTTTGATATTAATCGAAAGCTTGTTCAATCTTAACCAAAATCAATATTTTGGAATTCATTATTTGGCACATTCTCTACGATTAAAAGATCGTATCATCAGCAAAAAGTAGAACTCTGTTAATTTGGAAGCTTCGGGAAGATCATTTATGTAAATATGAAAAATAAAGGGCCTAAGACGGATCGTTGATGATTTCATTGGAAATACATGCAAACCGCTCTAAATATGGCACTTTCCTTCAGTATAAACGCTCTGCGGGCTTACGGACCTCATTGCGCTAATCACGTTTTGACCACTTTTTGAAGCACTTTTTTTCATTTCGATCTCATTGGGACCATTTCACATTTTGAAAAAGAATTGCGCTCTTCTTTTTCGTATTCTGGTATCAACCAGCAAAGAAAAAGCCTTGATCAGAAGAACACTCGGCTCAGAGTTCACTTCTGCAAACAAGTAATTTAAAGGTGGATCTTAGTTATTCTTCAAGTACAAGTCAAACCCACTTTAATTGCTTTTACTTACGTGGAGTCTTAAGGGAAAGGACTTTAGGGCACAAGTGAATGAAAAACAAAAAAAATCAGCAGCAACATTGCATCAAATTCGATTTACTTAATATGGCTTCCTAGCATTTTTACGCGCTCAGTCAGTTATTTCAGGAAGTAGGTCAGTACCCTGCACATAATAAGTTCTAATGTGATTTAATTCTTTGTGAATTAACTGTAATATTTCTTGTGCTCGTGGTTTACAATCAAAGTGTTGCTGTCTTTTTTTAGTAAAGTTGAATGTTTCTTTACTATAAGGTGTTTTCAACAACCAAAATGACATATCAAGTCCTGGTCGGAAATTCCCGGGGCGCCCCCCGTACGGCTGGATAACCACTTGTCCAAACGTTCACAATTAAAAAAGATGCATACATGATACCAATACCGACGACCTGTCATTCTCCTAAGCCGATAAAAGCTAGAGAACACACTGGCCACAAAGGCCACCAGCACAACTTGCGGCAGAAGCTCCCAGGCTACTATGGAGTCCGCTGTTCACCGAAGTTTTGCTCTCGAGTTTACGAAATTTCGTTTTATTTACTTCGTCCAGTCTTCATCTTCACACCTGAAGAACAAGACAATCTAGACACAACAACTTAAAATCGAGGGACCTTTGATCGAGCAGAAAAAAAGTAAAATTATTAGACGAAAGAAATCAACGCAAGATCCGCCAGCACTTGCGTTTAGAAATTATGATGCATGGCCACAATTTTGATATCGGAATAATCCATAAACCACGAAGGCTGTCCCAGCTAGGTCGAGGAATTTAGTACCAATTCTCGGTTTCCACCTGACGTCACGGCCAACATGTTGGTGACCTTAAAACAAACAAACGGCAGCCAGGTGGGTGCCCCGGACCAAATCCCCCAGGCAATGAACGTTATTACTGTGCACCGTTTTCTTTTGTTTTAGTCTTTGAAAAACAAACATGGCTGTTGATCAGTGAGGGAAAACCAACAATAGAGCAAATCGGCTAACGGAATGTTGTACCCACATCAAAATTTCCCACCAGTTTCTTTGTTTCTTGTATTGTTCGCTTTTTTGGCTTGACCCCTGCACCAAAATCCGACGAACAACACGCTTTTTTCGGCAGGACATTACCAATGCAAAGAGCTTCGACTAATTTAGTTCGAAATTAACTTTACGAGGCCAAAAACAAAAGATTGCACAGGGTTCCACGGTTGGTTCTACATATAATTGCGACTGTATTGTTCTGCTTTTGAAAATTCCCAGGGTTCATTAACCAGTCCCTAGGGTTAACTTATGTTAATGAGGCATTCACGTGTAAATATATGAAAATACCTGGAACAAACGTTTTAATTCCCACAGGGTTTGAATTGGGTTACAACATTGAGGTTAGCCCATTTGGTCTATTTCCAACAATTACAGGTTCAGCGCGTTGTGTTAAGGTTAGGGTAAATGCTGCTTACTAAATCTTTCCTTGAGAGACAGAGTTTAGAAGGGACTTTTTGTAACGTACCCTGTTTGTATTCCTAGACACGATGTAATGTTGAAGTCGGTGGGAGAGAAGAGCAAGGGGTGAGGACACTTTGTGACGCATATTTAAATCAGGCATGCATCTAATTTACGCGCATTTTTGGACAAACCACTCCCTTTAAGGGAAGTAGGCTTGGTTAGCACAGCGATTACTTTTTTACCAAGTCATAGTTATTTTTTTTGTAGAGGTGGATCAAGTCCAAGTCGGCTGGATGTCACGACGAGCCGAGATGAAATATGTTTCAACCACATTATCCCGTCCATCATCGCCTTCAATTAATTTCTCGGGCTGATGAAAAACTGAAAAATTATTATACTGGAGGGCTCTTGGAGCTTTATTAAAGCTCTAGCTTAAGTAGTCCTAATGAGTCGAGTGTTAATTATACTACAACAACCAAAAAAAAAGAGAATTCAACTATTAAATCATAATACGATATTATTATACAAAATAATGCCGCTAAAAATATAAAATATAAAACGACAGGTCTAACAGTCGCAGTAAAGAGCAGTTACATGCGTCAAAGGTGATCTTTCTTGAACGTGTTACACATTTTTAAAGGGTCGGAGAAGTCCCTGTTCATTCGTAAACGAGTTCCAGGATTTTTGGTCCGAAGTACCAAAGTTGTGTTAGTCCATACTTGGTGGTGATGACTCTGGGTTGTACAAGAATCAATTCGCCCGTAAATACGTGATTTACTTCTACGCGTCAGTAAAGTACGAAGTGGAATGGGTGTGATTCCATAAGTGACTTTCTAGATAAGAATACACTGTCCTGGACTCTTCTGTCGTGCAGAGAAAGGCATGTTTGCTATATCCAGTAGAGTGGTATAAGTATTAGCATTGTCATTAAAAAATTAAGCTTAAAGCCCGCTTGTTGAGTTTTTCAGTTTGTCTGATGCTGTTTTCCACAGTGCATCCATTACTGTGGAACAGTAGGTGAAATGAGGTAAAATATAAGCCCTTATATAACGCGAGTGTGGTTTGGATGCTTAACAACTTTATGAAGCCGACTATGACTGCGATCTGCTACTGATCTTCTGCATATTGAAGCTAAAGGGTTGTTGAAATTCAGACGTTCGTCTATGTGCAAGCCAGTAATGTGCAGGTGGGGGAGGGCTCTATCAAGGTGCCATCGACCGAAAAATTAATTTTTCTTCCTCTGTTTGGTTGTATTTGGAATTTGTTCTTCTGCAATTAACGATTCACATTTCTCAGGATTTAGCTGTCGGGAACATTGTCGTTGATCCCACTCGAAACCCCAGCTAATTCAGAATTTAGGGTTTTCTGTACAATTATGCGTTTGCGTACTGAAATTAAATAAAGTTGTTTATCATCTGACAAAGACGATATTTTCGCCCTTCTTAATGTGTCGAACAGATCATTTATGAAAATATTGAATAAATTGCGGGCCCAGTACAGATCCTTGGTTGGACATTTGGCGTTGTAACTTCCAGTAGTCGAGCCGTGTTGCCACAGCCTAAAACATTGTGTTCTGTTCTTCACATAATTTGGTTAATAACTCTAGGCTCTCTAGGCTTACACCGTATGCTGAAAGTTTTTCAAGTAGTAGCTTGTGAGGAAGGCGATCAAAACGCTTTACTAAGGTCGATTACTGTAGCTCCACTGTAGCTTCGATTTTTCCCATCTTAATTTGACAATGTAAAACCAGTATCGCACCTCTTCAAAACTTTCGACTACGGGGAAGCAGTTTCATATCACATTTCGATCCCTCTCGGCATGCTGCCACAGCGCAACATTGAAAGCTTCCTGCTATGGCGTGGCTCATGAACGACAGTAACCAGCCGCTATTAGGCGCGGTTCTCAGGTTGCCGCAAACAAGATACAGAATCTCTCTAATGTCAAAGGAATTTAATGCACGGCATTATTGAAACCAGCCGATATCAGGCGCGGTTCTCAGGTTGCCGCAAACAAGATACAGATATCTCTAATATCAAAGGAATTTCATGCACGCAGTATTAAACTAGCCGATATCAGGGCGCGCGTTCTCAGGTTGCCGCAAACAAGATACAGGACCTCTCTAATGTCAAAAGGGAATTCATGCACGCAGTATTAAACCAGCCGATATCAGGCGTGGTTCAGGTTGCCGCAAACAAGATACAGGACCTCTCTAATGTCAAAGGAATTTCATG
Organism: Montipora capricornis; assembly: GCF_036669925.1. NCBI lineage: Eukaryota > Metazoa > Cnidaria > Anthozoa > Scleractinia > Acroporidae > Montipora > Montipora capricornis. The sequence continues at coordinate 39,458,506 of NC_090896.1, forward strand.
GGTGCGTAAAAACGTTTCTGTTACACTATACCTGCTCTACTGAAAACAACTTCGGGAATATAAAATTGCATCATATTTTCAAGCCCACTCGTCAGCGTTACAAACTGAAACTTGGACAGCTTGGACAAGCCCCCTGCACGCAAAAGAAAACCCAACAAAGAGAAAAATTAATAAAGAATTCATAACAAAATCGCAAGAAGGACTAAGTCGCGTTTACCCTGTTTGGCAGAAGTTACTTGATCTCGCTCCTGGCGAGAAGGAAAGAAAATATCTGCACGGATCTCCTTGACTTTGACAGACCTTTGAAAGAATAATTAAACTCTCAAAGATTTAAAACCCGCAATAAAACCCGTGTGAATTTCACGCATTCCCAATGGCAAAAGAGTGGAAGGGAAGTTACATTGCCGTCACGTAGACCCGTGCAGAGGTTGAGTTAAAGAAGAAAATCAAGGAAACCTTGGTTTTAGCATAGTTCAAGCACGCAGTCATGAGTCTAGTCTACAGCTTAAATAGGGGTTTTACAACAATGAATAAAAACCGGTTACATAAAGAAATTCAAAGAAAACAATAGGAATCCCCGAAGGGGGCCCCTGAACACTGAAATAACCACAATTAAACACTTATAACTATCTAGAGCATACAAAAGGGACACTGGAGTGCACACTGGAGTGCGCAGTTGTTTTCCCTCCTTTCACACTTTCGGGTTGAACAAAAGACAAGAATTCCATTCAAAAATCGTATCCACTATACTTGACTTGACTTTAGCGACTTGGGGCAAGTTGTTGCATATATTTCTTAAGGTGTTTTTTAACACGAAATTTTTTTTTAAAAAGTCCTTTTGTATGCTCTAGATAGTTATAAGTGTTAATGTGTGGTTATTTCAGTGTTCAGGGGCCCCCTTCGGGGATTCCTATTGTTTTCTTTGAATTTCTTATGTAACCGTTTTTTATTCATTGTTGTAAAACCCTATTTAAGTTGTAGATTTTTCTACCCACTCTTTTGTGTAACTGAAGAAGTCTCGAGAGACCGAAACGTATTAAAAGAATTTTAATTTTTTTTATAGTTTTTAAACCAAAAGTTGTTGTCCATTTTCGGCTTCATTTTTTTAACCAGTTTTTATTTATCATCTACCGAATAACAGGACTGTGAATCCTTGTGATCCTTTTGGTTGGCATCTTCGTTGGCTCAGGAAGCACTCATAACCGTCTCTCTCTCTCTCTCGCTCTCTCTCTCTCTCTCTCTATATATATATATATATATATATATTATACGATATATATATAACTTCAGGTGAGTTCCACACTGATAAAATCCAGAATAGTGCTCAACAATAATGGAGCGGTAATAAACAAATGTTTTTCTACTCAATATAGTTTCATATGGACTTTAATACAGGTCTGTTTCGTAGACCAACAAGGAGTTGGGACCACTCATCAGTTAAATTCCATGTACACTGTAGCATCGCTGGGGTTTATATACATCAGTAGCGTGATCGTTACAAGATTCAAACTTGAAAAACAATATTACAAAAGCATTTGTAAATTTATGATTGGTTGTTGAGATGCGATTGAACCTAAGGAGAAAATTTCGCTTGTGGCTGCAAGTCGATACGAGGTTCATTACGTTTTGTTGAGCGTTGCCATGTCCGGTTTTTATACAATATAGAATTTCTCGGTACTACATAGGCTACATCGTTTAGTAAGGTTGCTATAAGATTTTGGCCTTGGCTAGAATTTTCCAGGAGATTGCGAAATCTTCTTTTGATCTTTTAGCTGCAATAGATGTTTGCTCAGTTCGGTGTCATTCTTTTTTGCTTTCGTTTTTACTTTCGTTTTTTACTTTCGTTTTCGTCATTCAAAAACGAAAGTAAAAAGAATGACACCGAAAGTAGCGAGACCAAGTTTTTTAAAATTGTATACCGTATACCTTTAATTTGTCGATCAATAGTCAAAAATTCAATGTACAATAATATATGTTCGTGCAGTGTCACAAATTGTTCACGATAGGCGCTTTAATTTACAACAAGGGGAAACTTTATACCACCATTCGTCCTTGACATTATGAATGGATCAGTTGTTTCACTGATGTAGCGATGTAAGATCTACCGTAAAACCGTAAACCGGTATAACTTCGTATGACTAACAATAGGAAACGTTCTTCAAATTGAAATTGGAAAAACGTTTTTCGTCCAATTAAATGACACTGAGATGGCCGGGGTGTACAGGACTAAATAAACGCAGCGGTGCCTCTTGCAATACACAATCGAAGCAGTTCAGCTTTCCTCCTCTGAGTCAGTCAAGAAAGAACTCTATCTCCTCTATATCGGCTGATTCACCCATGCGGTAGTTCCGGTAAACCATCGTATATATATATAGGAGTCTGTAAGTCGATTTTCTCGTGGAACATTGCTCAATACTGTTGAGTCAGATCGTAATAAATATTTTTAAGAGGAAAAAAAGGACGCAACTCTACATTCCCAACATAGCCTGTTTCGTCAATCGCTTCACTCTTTCGGGTTTAATGAAGAAATATTCATGTGACTATCGTGTATATACTAGGGTAGAATTTGCATAATCGATTATACGGTACAACGCTAAAAAGTTAAAAGTTCAGACTGTTGCGCAGCAACGCGCTTTGTTTCTGTGTCGGCATGAAGATACAAGGTTCGTTAACGTCTTGTTTAGTGATGAGAGGTCAGGTCGTCAATAAGCAGAAATTTCTCTTTTAGGCCGTTGCATCTTTTACTGGAGCTGTTGTAGGGAGAGCTAGATGATAAGACGCGCCAGGAAATAGAATAGTCAATGTTGTCGTTCTTGAGTGATCCAGATTTGTTTGCTAAGATTTCGGTGGAGTTTTGTGTGCTTGGCGTGGCGGAATGATGCGATGTGGTTGCTGTGTCTTGTTTTGAAGTCGGTTTCTTGTGAGTCCACATGTATTGTTTCGAGGTTCTGCTATGGCGTTCGTGTGACGGTCGGCTTGGTAAACGACTGCTAGATTGAAGTCAGTTACCGTTGAGCGGGCAATTGTTTCTTTGTCGTCAGTTGAAATGTTTTTTTGGTAACTCGTGCCGTCTTTGTTGTCTTTCGTGTAAGATGAGCTATAGGCGCCTGTCGTAAGATGCGCTTGTTGTGGTTGCTCTGATGATCTGTTTGGTTGTTATTCCATACAGCTGTAACTGATCTTGATGAGGTGTTACGGTTAAATATTTTGGCGGAGGCTGTGATCCTTAGGGAAGTGTTTGTCAATTAGGATGAGGAACTTTGTGTCCGCATGTTGGTGTTGACGTTCTTGCTGAATGGAGGGTTGTACCAGAGAATGTTGTTTCGCTGTCTGGTTTTTTTGCGTTGGCCGTCGTTGATGGTGGTTCGGTAGTGGAGGTGGTATGATATCCGCACTAGCGTTCAAGTGCTTCTTCTGGTACGAGTGGGGAGCGGCTTTGTGGAATGAAGCTGTCTTTGTCTCGATGTGAATAGGGATGACGAAGTGCGTTTGTGTTAGATGCCTGCATGGTATGTGTCTTTGTGGTGATTCGGTGGATGATTGCTACTCGTCGGTGTACGTACTGTAGTGTGGTGTTTGG
>NC_090896.1:39474585-39482085 GCF_036669925.1 Montipora capricornis
ATACTGCCTGAGAGGCTGGAAGTTTTACTATTTTTCTTTTATAGTTCAGTTCGACAAATTTGCGTTTAATTCTTGGAAAGAGTTAAATAATTACCGTGCGACGTGCCTTACCGTGGCCACCTAACAAAGATTTTTTATAAATTGTCCACCAAACAGGGTGTGTGAATTTGATTGACAGCACGCCTCCTTGCAAAGTTCGCACAGTTATAGTTTGAACACTGTTGTGTGGGTTGTTGAGTTGACGTATTAACACGTAATTGTCAAATGTCCCTCGTCTCGAGGGAGTTTTTTGGCTCCGAGTTTCCTCAAATTAGCACACGTTTAAGTTCACTGTATGATGAGGTACTAGGCCTAAAATTTATATTTTTCAGTCCTACTTTTTATTAGACGGTCGAACAACACGACAATTGCCACAACTCCGAAATACAAGATCGTTCCACGAACTTTATCATGAACAGCCCCTGGTGCAGACACACACATGCACATACATACCCTATATACATCAACTTTATTTATCTCGAAATTCAGTGTAGGAAAAGTTAGTGTTTTATCGCAAACGTGACTATCGAACCAAAAGACATAACAGCAAACAATTCCTTACAAACTTTAATATATTTGATGGAACAATCTTAGCATGCATGCATTTCCACAGATATTCCTTTACACTAACTTGAATAAAGTGTTTGCAATTAAAAAAAAAGAGAGAGAGAGAAGTCGGACAAAAATTTAAAACCCTCAGTTTTAAAATGCTTGGTAAACACATATTCATCAGTTACCTGAGCGAAATCTAACAACTTTCATGTCATTAAGAGGAAAAACCTGAACTGGCTCCGAGCGAGATCTACAACGAAATAATGAAAACAGAGCTCTTTTGAACTGTGGCATTTTAAATGCATATAACAATGGATTTATGAGAGAGTTTGCGTAAAATAATCAATATACAGAATACGTTAAATGGAACCTTGTTTGATGAGAAATGGTTTCTAACCATTCGCCTGAAAAAACGTAAAAACAAATCTCGACAATTCCATAGGGCAGCAGTAGTATTGCCGATACAATTGTTACAATGAACAGTGTCTTGGTCAGTTTTCTTTCTCTATTGATGGCACATTGATGTTGAGGATGAGTTCCACAGTAAAGTTTAATAACGATGGACGAGTAAGAAAGAGGGATAATTAAAAAAAGACCAATTCCGGAAAAGGAGTAGGCGAATTTCAGGGGATAGAAAAAAATTATGGCTGTATACAGCGCAGCTGTAAACCAAACACCCGTAGCAGCTGCTCCAAACATCCTTTTTTCGAAGAAAGAAAACGACGATTAGAATATTAGGATAGTTTGTGATTGGCTAAGAGAATTGCAGTTTCTAGGTAACAAAATAGAAAAGAGACGAAAGAGGTAATTCAGTCAAAAAAAGGTAACAAACGAAGCATTCTGATTGGCCAATGATCACAGACAGCCAATCAAATGTGAGTCCTCTGCACAATTATCATAAGTTTTCTTTTTATTTTCTCCCTGTATATTATCAATTTTGTAGCCACAATTTTTTTTTCGGACAATTTGAAAAAAAAATAAACACTGGTAAATTTAAGACCCCTAGGCTCGTGCAGTTCAGTTGATTTTTAAAAATACAAGCTTTTCTTGTCCCAAATTGCACGAAAACATCGTGATTATTCGTGTACACACAATCTGCCTTTGCGCTTGGTATTAGTAACATTCTGCGCAAAAATGTATTTCATTATGATCGATTGATAAAGACGCTGAAAATGAAGTAACACAGAGAGAACCAATAAAAGCGGCCTCTAAGTGGCGCATTGACATCGACGCTTGGACGCTTATCTTGGCTAAGGAAAATGCAGTTTTTAGGTAACAAAATACAAAAGAGACGAAAGAGGTAATTCAGTCAAAAAAAGGTAACAATCCAAGCATTCTGATTGGCCAATGATCACAGATAGCCAATCAAATGTCAGTCCTCTGTACAATTGTCATCAGTTTTCTTTTTATTTTCTCCCTGTATGTTATCAATAAGTAGCCACAACGTTTTTTTTTCCGACAATTTGAAAAAGTAAACACTGGTAAATTGAAGACCTCTCGGCTCGTGCATTTTAGTTGGTTTTCAGAAAAACTTACAAGCTTTACTTGTCCCAAATTGCACGAAAACATCGTGATTATTCGTATACACACAATCTTCCTTTGCACTTGGTATTAGTAACATTCCGCGCAAAAATGTAATTCATTATGATCGATTGACTGAAAATGAAGTAACACAGAAAGAACCAATAAAAGCGGCCTCTAAGTGGCGCATTGACAACGACGCTTGGACCGTGCGGCGCTTATCTTTGAGAAGACAATGATGGGGAAACAGCTTCAGTTTCAACAGTTTCAACACTATGCACACATTTCTGGGTTGTTTTACCAAGTTTGTCTGCTAAATGTCTTGTAAAAGCACACACAAAATCATTGACTTTTGTTTACGTTCTTTCTTGAAGGATCCTTATGACTACCCAAAATGCTTCGATGCTGTTATACGTCCCTTTAACTGAGAGATCGAAAATAATTTATGCCTGTTACACGTTTGTCAAAGAGCGGAAATCGAAATGTTTCGACTATGTTTAGGTTTCGAAACTTGGCTCTTTTCTATAAACGATATTTGCCAAAAATTTGATGCATATAGACTACATTCTTTATTTGTCGAGTCCTTACATTTTTTAGGTCCAAGTTCGAGATCATAAAATTCCGCCTATACGTTGCCGGTAAAATCCGCTTTTAGGTTGAATCCGTTTTAAGCTGGGTTAATCGGTAATCCTCATTTTACCTAGGGTGAATACGCATTCAGATGGATTACAGAAACTTTTTCGGAGTCTAAACATTAGGGTCAGGTTACCGAAATTAGCTTTGGTGTTTATTTAACAATTAGACCCGTAGCCCGCAAGGTCAATAGCCCATGAGGCGAAGCCCAGGGACATTTCTAACTCTAAGTTTTGTGTCAAAAGCACAGGGCTGGGGGGGGGGGGGGGGGATGTTGCTGCTTTGAGACCTTAATGGCAGTTAGAGTTTGTGGCCTTGTTATGTGAGACTGTACAGTGTAGGATGCCTTGGCAATTTTTCCTGGACTAGTCTAGGCCTGAATGATAGTTTGCTTTTTATCACCAATTAGAGTGATCCCACAGTGTGGCATGGGGTGGTGATTCGCAGTTGTCTGACCAAAGGACAGGGGTGAAGAGGGTAGCCTTTTTTAAACTTTGTGATGGCAGCAGAATTGGCTTGGTTTCACAATTTCTTCAGGCACCTTTTGACAAATCCAGATATATATATATATATATATATATATATATGTATATATATAACTGGATTTGTCAAAAGGTGCCTGAAGAAAGATATATATATATATACACCAATATATATATATATATATATATATATATATATATATATATATATATATATATACACCAATATAACAATGTTTTTGTACTCAATATAGTTTCATATGGACTTTAATACAGGTCTGTTTCGTAGACCAACAAGGAGTTGGACCACTCATCAGTTAAAATTCCATTCGTCTCTTTACACTGTAGCATCGCTGGGGTTTATATACATCAGTAGCGTGATCGTTACAAGATTCAAACTTGGGAAACAATAGTAAAAAGGCATTTGTAAATTTATGATTGGCTCTTGAGGATGCGATTGAACCTAAGGAGAAAATTTCGCTTATGCCTGCAAGTCGATACGAGTTCATTATGTTTGTTGAGCGTTGCCATGTCCGGTTTATACAGAATATAGAATTTCTCGGTACTACATAGATTACATCGTTTAGTAAGGTTGCTATAAGATTTGGCCTTGGCTAGAATTTTCCAGGAGATTGCGAAGTCTTTCTTTTGATCTTTTAGCTGCCATAGATGTTTGCTCAGTTCGGTGTCATTCTTTTTACTTTCGTTTTTGAATGACATTTGGTGGTTTCGCCATCTCGTCTTGAACTCAGTGGCGGTGAGGCCGACGTACGTCTCTGTGCTTTCGGCGGTCGTGATAGTGGCTTGATACACCATATGAAACTATATTGAGTAGAAAAACATTGTTATTACCGCTCCATTATTGTTGAGCACTGTTCTGGATTTATCAGTGTGGAACTCACCTGAAGTTATATTATACACCAATAGATATATATTATATATTAGCACACCCGCCTCTTAACCAGGGGGACGCGGGTTCGATTCCCACTGACGGCACATATGTTTTTCATTCAAAAAGGATCAGTCAGTAGTAGTTCACTGCTACTGGCTACTGACTACATTGTTGGATTTCCGGCCTTCTTCATACACACAAAAATATATACTGATTGCTCTGTTGCCAACAGGGTTGTCGTGATGGTGCAGTGGTTAGCACACCCGAATAGTAACCAGGGGGGACGCGGGTTCGATTCCCATTCACGGCACATGTGTTTTTCATTCAAAAAGGATCAGTCGGTGGTAGTTCACTGCAACTGGCTAGTGACTACATCGTTGGATTTCCGGCCTTCTTCATACACACAAAAAAATATATATATGTTTATTATAACTGACATTGAGCCTGATGGTTACATGAAAGGAAAAGTTTCAAGCAAAATGGAATCATGCTCCCTAACGTCCAGACCCTGTCGATTCGGCAAGGGTAACAATCTCGACGCCAGAGCTCTTCTCTTGACTGAGGGAATGAATAGCTCTTCTGGGGAACCCTGAAACAAAGTGTCTTCTCATTGGTTTTCGTGAAGAACCATCAAAAGCGACTCTAATTGGTGATCATGAATCCATGTTAGCGCGAGGGAGTGAGCAGGCACCGTAAGGTTCGAATAGCCAATTTTTGGCTATAAGAACCCTACGGCGCATGTTCTCCTACATAAAATTTCCCAGAGCCTTGAGTCGATCTGAAGCTCTGAAGTTATCCCGAATAACACATATTGAGATAGTAACACTGGACAAAAACCACCTTTGTTTTTTTCCACAACTCAAACTTAAGTAAGCCATGACGGCCTACTATGTAACGTAATGCTCGTATCACATAGAACACTGGCGCATTTGCGCATGTACAGAATAACGGCAGCTTTGACAACTAGAACCCGTAATGGTACCTCTCGACCCCTGTATCTGTGCGTCGTACCACGGCGATTAAGCTCGCGATTTCGACCCACGTGACGCTGATACAATTCTTAGAATCCTTTGCTACTCTGGGACTCCTCGAATCCCTTTTGGCACAATTCATCATTATAATTTATTAGCCTTGGTATTAAAAAGAATTTTACAGAGTAAAATATGTTGTTAGGCGAGGAGACCTAAAGATATCACCACGCTTATAGGAGAGACCGCCTCGACATCACAATTTAATAAGAAATAAGGGCCGCCAAGATGTGCAGATAGGATAATTCAGTAACTGTTTAAGTTAGGGAGGGGAGGGTGGCCTCATGGTTAGTGCGCTCGACTCCGGATCGAGTGGTCCGGGTTCGGGGCCTGGCCGGAGACATCGTGTTGTGTTCTTCGGCAAGACACTTTACTCTCACGGTGCCTCTCTCCACCCAGGTGTATAAATGGGTACCGGCGTAATGCTGGGGGTAACCCTGCGATGGACTTGCATCCCATCCAGGGGGAGCATAAATACTCCTAGTCGCTTCATGCTACGGAAACCGGAGATAAGCGCCGGCCTTAATGGGCCTTCAGGCTCGTAACAGAGACTTTACCTTTTTTACCTTAAGTTAGATATGTCTATAGACGGCCACGTGGAGTTACAATAAGTTATATAAGGATAAATTAATGTAATACAGCATGAGTTTGGTATTACAAGGTAAGTAAAAACGTGTTTATAAGTTTATATACTTCCAAGTATGATGTTCATCTAGATCTAGATCATCTAGTTGTCTAGATACACTCCAATAAATTTAGTTACATTGCTGTGTATGTGAGATAGACATCCAAAGGAGAAAGAAAAACTGTGGTTGAATTTCTTCAGACACGGCCTAAAGATAACAAAATTTGTCCTTTTGATATTAATCGAAAGCTTGTTAAATCTTAACCAAACATCAATATTTTGGAATTCATTATTTGGCACATTCTCTACGATAAAAGATCGTATCATCAGCAAAAAGTAGAAACTCTGTTAATTTGGAAGCTTCGGGAAGATCATTTATGTAAAATATGAAAAATAAAGGGCCTAAGACGGATCGTTGATGATTTCATTGGAAATACATGCAAACCGCTCTAAATATGGCACTTTCCTTCAGTATAAACGCTCTGCGGGCTTACGGACCTCATTGCGCTAATCACGTTTTGACCACTTTTTTGAAGCACTATTTTTCATTTCGAGCTCACTTGGGCACATTTCACATTTTGAAAAAGAATTGCGCTCTTCTTTTTCGTATTCTGGTATCAACCAGCAAAGAAAAAGCCTTGATCAGAAGAAAACTCGGCTCAGAGTTCACTTCTGCAAACAAGTAATTTAAAGGTGGATCTTAGTTATTCTTCACGTACAAGTCAAACCCACTTTTAATTGCTTTTTAATTCGTGGAGTCTTAAGGGACTTTTAGGGCACAAGTGAATGAAAAACAAAAACAGCAGCAACATTGCATTCAAATTCGATTACTTAATCTGGCTTCCTAGCATTTTTAGCTCAGTAGTTATTTCAGGAAGTAGGTCAGTACCCTGCACATAATAAGTTCAATGTGATTTAATTCTTTGTGAATTAACTGTAATATTTCTTTTGCTGTGGTTACAATAAAGTGTTGCTGTTCTTTTTTTAGTAAAGTTGAATTGTTTCTTTACTATAAGGTGTTTTCAACAACCAAAATGAATATCAAGTCCTGGTCGAAATTCCGGGCGCCCCCGTACGGCTGGATAACCACTTGTCCAAACGTTCACAATAAAAACAGATGCATACATGATCCAATACCGATGAAAGGCCGAAACAGCTAGAGAACACACTGGCCACAAAGGCACCAGCACCAGCGGCAGAAGCTCCCAGTCTATCTATGAGTCCGCTGTTTCACCGAGTTTTGCTTCGAGTTTACGAAATTCCGTTTTATTTACTTCGTCCACTTCATCTTCAACCTGAAGAACAAGAAATCAGAACAACAACTCAAAATGAGGGACTTTTGATCGAGAGAAAAAAGTAAATATTATTAGACAAAAGAAATCAAGCAAGATCCCCCAGCACTTGCGTTAGAAATTAGATGCATGCCAAATTTTGATGTCGGAATAATCCAACACGAAGTGTCCCGCTAGGTCGAAGAATTTAGTACCAATTCTCGGTTTTCACATGACGTCACGGCCAACATGTTGGTGCCCCTAAACAAACAAACGGCAGCCATGTTGGTGCCCCGACCAAATCCTCCGGAAAATGAACTTTATTTTTGTGCAAACGTTTTCTTTTGTTTTCGCTGAAAAACATGGCCGTTGATCACGTGAGGGAAAACCAACAATAGAGCAAATCGGCTAACTGAATGTTGTACCCACTTCAAATTGCCCAAAAAGTTTCTTTGTT
>NC_090896.1:39487085-39507085 GCF_036669925.1 Montipora capricornis
AAAAAAAAAATTTGCATGAGTTTATTCCCCAGATCCTCAAGATAATGCCTTTTGTTTAGGGCTGAATTTTAAGATTATCAAAAGTGGGCCATTACTAATAAGAAACAAACAATAAATTATTCCAGGGAAACTGTACAATGATGGTGAACGCCAACTGACACAATGCAATTAGTTGGCGTAATGCATATACATGTATTCACAAAGTGACTAGTACTTACAAGGCTGAAAATTCTGCAAAAAGTGCAAAGAAACCAAACATTTTCGGCCTTAAGCCATCCTCAGGGAAGACGAAGATGACTTAATGCCGAAAAAGTTCTGTTTCTTTTTACTTTTTAAAGAATTTTTAGCCTTGTAAATACTAGTCATTTTTACTAAGCGAATATTATGGACATTATTTACAAAGCGTTGTATGAATATATTTCAGAATCACCAAAGGCAGCCTGTAACTACTACATAGAGTGGGACTGAAGCAGGTTCAACTACATGCAAATCCAAAGCCTCAACCCATGGACTATGCAGCCTTTATAATTGTTGCATACAGTATAATTATCATTCCTCCAACTTGTAACTGGGCATAGTGTAAACTTGGATACAGGTTACCGTTTGTAAAAGCTGAGAAAGACAAACCTTGAAAATGATATCTCCACCATCTTCTTGAACTGTCGGTCTGCCAGAAAGGAATAGTAATAATTCCAATCAAAGCACTGTTAACAGAATCAAGCTATAGGAATACTACTAGGAACCTAACATTACCATGAAGCAAATTAATGCCTGAGGATCAAATGCCATTAATGTTACAAGGAAAACAAAGTCTATCACAGCCAAATCTAAACAAATTAGATAATACTACATGTAGCCCAAGAAGAACACTATTTTTGTTTTTCCCTAAGTACTGTCGGTAATGTTCACAAGCTTATTCATGAGTAACTTCAAAAAGTCATTCCACAGACTTTTGATATAGTCAACTCTCTCATGGTGACCACATCCCATAAAATTAATGAGCTCTTTCAAGAACAAAACTAATTGCATTTTTCTGTCAAATGCATGAAACATAGAAGTGATCCTCATACTTAATATCTAGACAATAACTATTATCTTATAGACACCTGAAAATTGTTCATGGCTTTAACCCTTTGATACCAAAACCGGCCATACTTAGTATTTTAGTATGTCTAAGGTCAATGGGGAACCCCCAGGAGTCACTGGGTTAACAGGTTTCGAACCCATGACCTCTGCTCAAAGACATTTTGTTGTCCAGATATGAAAGTGGATCACTTAATCTATCTTTCATCTATCCGCATTCGAGTACCGGTATATACATAATTTGTAAATTTACATGTATTTCATTCTGTCAAATACAGATGCACTGCTTCAAAGTTCTTGTAAGCAACCACTACTCAATTTTTTGAAGTGACTGTGACCACTTTGTAAGCCAAAAATATTCCATATTCCATTTGATATCTGTTGCTGATAAGGAACCACCCACATAGATCAGTTATGGTTGTCACAAAATCTTTACTTAAGTGTCACAAAGTGCAGTTTTTAACACAGCAAGATTGCTACTGTAAAAGCCATTGGCAACCTCCCATAAGAAAATACAGTATTTTGTCATGCAACAAAGATGGTTACTTTAATATACCTGACTGTTCAGTATGTCTAGGACTGCACATTAAAGAGATGCATGGCCCTAATTATTTAGATCACATAGTGTTCCCCAATCTAACTTCCACCTTAAAATACATGTATCCGTGGACATACGTACATGTACTATAAGTGTATGAAACTTTATAGACCTGTTCGTTTCTTAGAATTTGACGGTAAAAAAGGTGGAAATTGAAAATAACAGAACAATGTCTGACAACGCTACTGATGTGCATGAATTGCTTTATAATTAATGGCTTTGTACTTCACAATTTATACCTTATTCTTGTTTCTAACAGCTCCTTTATCATAGCAACAGTTTCATCGTCATCAGGGTGGATTGCTGCAAGTTGCAAATGGGTGAGTACGACAAATCCAAATACTTTAACCCGTTCCCTCAAGAGAATGAGACTAGCAGATTTTACTTTTTTACCACCATTGCCTATAATCTCGCAATCTCTCAAATTGGCTGATTTGCCGTTGTCATACCTACCAACCCCCAGAGTACAAAAACAAATCTTTGCATTGCACACGTAAGAATGTCATTTTCAACAATGTCTGGATACTCTCCGAAAATCCCCCGAAGGCCTTCTGAATGACTGTTCCCGGCATCTCTGAGTCAGAACAGCATTTACCTACCATATTGCTATTGTTCCCATAACCGCGCTAACTTTCTACCACGTATTGTGAAATTTCATTGGTTAATTTGTGACCAATTATGATACTCCTTAAATAAGTCAATTTGATAGCTCTGTTTCATGTTTTCTGATCGAAAACAGCTCAAATAAGAGCACCAAATCCACTTTTTTTTTTTAAATTTATTTTTCCTTGTTGACATCTCAAAAATAACCAAATAAAAGAAAAAAAATTTGAAAAAGGCGACGGAAGACCTGTATTTCCCAGAAGATTTGGTGCTCAAACCGGGAGATTTGATGACAAACTTGGAGACTCGTGGGAAAAATGGGAGAGTTGGCAGGTATGCATTGTAGATAAGAGGCTAGACAAAACAATGTAGTAGCCAATCAGTAATGCTCATTTTAGATAATAAACCAATCATATTACCAGAAATTTATATACATGCTTTTGGTCATGCCCTGATTTAGTTGTGTACACACTCAGCTGCGCCGCGCGAGTCCACAACATTTTGACCACTGCGATGACCAATATCATTGTTGACAAGACTACAGCCAACACTGAACCACTTTTGATTTGTTAATTGTCTTAAACGCCAGCCAGTTTTACTCATCAATGGAGGCCTCTTCAGGGATGAATGGGTTAACAACATCTACGTTGTAGGTCTACTCAACAACTGTGTCCCCTTCAACCCAAACGGTCCTAAGAGTGAGACTATAGATTATACTCTGTCTAATTTGCCAGACAATTTTACTCATACTCACAGCAAACAGGGCAATAATGACTCAATAGCAGCTTTGGAAAGAAACGTTACATGATTTCAAGAAATATACAATATTAAACATTTGAACATGACCGAGAACTTCCAGCTAAACTTACATCAGGTTGTGATAATGCGTGAAAGTTTTTATACTGTAGCTCTTTTCAAATGCAATAAACACCAGCAAAATGCGATAAACACTCATATATTTTACTCTGACTAATGCCAGACGATTTTACTCATCAATGGGGTCTGCCTCAGGGATGAATAGGTTAACACAGCAAACAGGGCAATATTAAACAATTAGACCCGTAGCCAGCAAGGGCTACATGTACAGGTCAATAGCCTATGAGGCGAAGCCGAAGGGCAAGGACTACGGGTCAATAGCCCATGAGGCAAAGCCCAATGGGCTATTGACCCTCACCAGTGGCCCTTGAGGGCGAAGGGTCTAATTGTTTTAGTATCACCCAAGTAGTCGGACAGAAAAGGCAATAATAAAGTTAGCAAATGCAAGTTCAAGAAATATTTATTTGGAAATAAAACAAAAGAAAGCGTCATGCTTTTCGCTACTCGAGGACTATTACTAATAGTCCTCTAGTAGCGTAGCCAATTAAAATGCACGCTTTGCATTAGTCCACTAGTTGGAAGATACTAAAAAAATAATAGTAGCTTTGGAAAGAAATGTACCCAATTGGAATATATTACACATTCATGATGGAGAACTCGGACCCAGCGATAATACATCTGGTTGTGCTTATATGTCAGAATTCAAAGCACTTTAAATTTAAATGCAGTTAAATGCAATTTAACATAGTAAACAACTAGGACCACAAGTTTTACCTTCGCGGTCAGCGGTTTGTTAGATAAGCGCATGTGCCAGGATTCTTTGTGTTCTTGGTCCATAGGGCGTTGGAGCAGTTTTGTTGGCATTTTAGTCAGCGTTTTCTGAGCGTGGGGATTCCTTAGAGGCTGTCTCCTCTCCCCTGTCCCTCCCTTTCTTTCCACTGTTTTATCAGTCAGACGGGTACCTGCCTTCTCCCTCCAGGTGGGGGCTCATGGCTGGGTCGCCTGGATTTGCCAGCCATGGGAGCGGTCTCCATCTGGGAGCTGGCTGCCAATAGTGGAAGCTCCTGGATTTCTCAGGCACCCAACCTCCACTTTGCAAGGCAGTTGTTAAATGACATTAACACCAGCTAAATCTTAAATTATTGGGTTTCGGTTTACATGTAATTGGTCAGACCTCGCAGTTTATCATACTGTAACATCTACTTGAAAGTGGCCATGATATTGTGCAATAACAAGTCAGAAAATTGATTTCATAGGATATAATTACATAAGCATGGACCGCAAACTACAATCTGGGTCAAAAGACTTTGGGACACTTGTTAAATTTGGGCGAAAGTAGAGAATTAACTGTACATGCTTCCAATTGTTATGTGAGCAACGCGTGTCCTTCTTTTGCTGCCTCTTTCGGGCCCCCCCCCCCCCCCTTTCCCCCCAGACAATGTTGAAGCATTCGAGCAATCGATGAACGAATCTTGATTTCGGAGACCGTGAAAAATCAACATTGTAATGGGAAGAGAGGGAAAAGTAGGAATCGTCCCAACAGTTTTGGCCGGGATTGTAGGTTTGAGATTGGCTAAGTGTGAATTTTGGGTGCAGTAAGAGATGAGATCAATGCTCTAAAATGCTGTACCTGTGTCACTTGCAGGTTGATCTTCAGTAAGGATTGGGACATTACTGGCAAAAAAATCCATTATGGATGCAAATATATCTGGTTTTAAAATTGACCAGTCATTTTCATCATCAGTCTGAGGAATGTAAAAGTATAACATTGTTTACATGTAAGATAGCATAAAGAAACTTCCACTCAAAATCTTGAGGACGTAAATCATGCCTACAAGAAATCTACTGTAGTTCCATTCTGGTCTCCGAAAGGTACAAGTGCAACTTTTAGCAAATGATATTGATTAAAACCTCTGAAGGACATTTAAAATTCTGGATTTACAAGTGATAATTATTTTAATTTCTTGTTAAAAGTATCTCTGGAAGCCATTAATGTACAGTAATTGAAACCAGAAATTTTGAACAAATTTCAAAGATCCTTCAAAGACTTTTATACACCTGGATCTTCAGCATGCCTCAAAAGTTCTTGGATCTTTTTTTTAAAAAAACAAAATTACCTTTTGGTTGATTTTAGTTGACTACTAAAGACAGTATTAAGTATCAAGTGAAGCTATGATCCTCGCAGTTATGAACGCAATTTTTGCAATTGCGTAAAGAAATTTTCAGGCTTCTTTATGCAATTGCAAAAATTGCATTCATAACTGCGAGGATCATAGCTTCACTTGATTTCATATCCGCAGTTCATATGTGATCCATTTCATATATCATTTCATTAACAGTATTAAGTAACTGCGAACTCACTTTGGTGACAGTTATAAAATCTGGTCCAAACATGATACCCTCCACACCATTGATTCTGAATAAACTCCTACAGAAGTTGATAAAAATAATAAAAAAAATAATGGCAATTCAACTCAAAGCATCCAAAAACAAATTGCTGGGAAAAAAAAAACTGAATGTCAGTCATTAAAGATTGTGACATAAAATTTCACATGTTTGCTAATAAAATACGGTATTCTCTTGTTCTTTAATTGCTATTATAAGCCTTTTAAGGCTGGCTGCAATGGACAAAATTCAAGGAATATATAAACCCAAATGAGATCTGTACTACTACATGTAGGTCTTCTTAACACAAATTTTACAGAAAAACAAATTGGCCCTCATTCAGGGTTAGCGTTAGGGTTAGGGTTAATTTGCCAAAACATCAACAGATTTTAATTAACAAAATCTTAAAAAATGATGTGGATGAATATTTATTGATTTAGTTGTAAGATTTTTATGAAAACACATTTACCGGTAATTAAAAAAACACTCTTTAATTAGGTTTCAGTTTAGTTGGGATTGACCCTTCATAGGGCTAGCCTATGGGTCCTTTTCAAATGCAGGATTTGAATAGAGTATAATAAATTATCACTGGTAGCCAGGTGATCTGGTTACGTAATTTGGAAGACTGGGAAGAAAAATTTTAACGCCGTATCCCACAACCGTGCGTGGCCTTAGGTGTTGCTTCCAAACTCCCTGTGGTATTTCCATCCCCAAAACTCAACGGATCATTCCGTGTCAACCACATTTCCTGTTACTGAATGAACATTCAAGTAGACCCGACATGATCTAACCTCGCTTCTGCCATGTTGAATTCGAAAACGAGGCCGTGCGCGGTTGTGGGATAATGGCGTTAAAATTTTTCTCCCCAGTCCTCCGAGTTACGTCACCAGATCACCTGGAGGGGATACTGAGGAAATGTTTCAAGATTAATGATACATGGCAGTTTAATGCTGCATGTACTGTACTGTACTGTACCTTGCTAAGGGAGAACAGTATGCAGACTGGACATTCGGAAAGTTAATGGTACCAGACTCCAACACCTGTTGACCGGGAACAAACTTCAGACTGTTTGGGTTTGGAGTTTCTTGCACTTGGATGAACATTGTCCTGGCTTTTACTGACATATAACAGACATATCAAGACTAAACACAAAAGATCCATGTGATACCATATTGATGAAAGAGATACTATATTTTGATAAGTGTGAGGATCACTTCTCCATTTTATTTTGAACTGATACTGTGTTCTCCCAGCTTCACACCCTGTGAAACTGACAGTGACCCAGAAAATCAAACACACAATGCATCTTATTAGGTGAAAATCAATTCTTTCCATGTCAATGAGGTTTACAGTTCAGCTTCAAATCAGTTACTATATGTAGCCTACTGAAATTAGTATTAGACTTGTATGGAAGCAGAACCTTGCATTGACACCACAGAGGTTCAACAGAGACATTCACCAGACGTTACCGGGTACAAAAAATTTAATAAAAGTTCCATTGTTGTTAAAGATTGTAGACTTTGTGTACTGTAGCAATGTAAGTAGTTAATCTGCCAAATGTGCACTATTGGATAGAAGTTGAACAGCATCATGTATTGCTTTCATTTCACTAGTTCATTCCAGACCACCTTCACTGTATAGTTCCTTGTAGTTTTTCCAACACATGTCATGAGAGTGAAAATGAGAATTTTAGAACTGACACTGGCATTCATCTGGCAGACAGGTTTACAGTGTAAGTGCAGGCCTTCTGACAGGGTGCGATTAAAAAATGCAAATTATGCGATTTTTTCAGGGAAGATTGTGCGATTAGAAAGGCCAATTATGCGATAAATAATGTAAATTATGCGATTTTTTTCTCAGCAATTTTGAGCTTGTTTTATAAGGTTTCAGGTTAATAAAAACACTTTTTTGCTGCCCTAAAGACATTTTGAACACAAAGGAACAGTAATTATGTATCTCGATCGACATTAGTTGGGATAAATAGAAAAAATGAGGTCTTCTGCACTACCGGTGCACCACGTTAAAAGTTGAAAGGACACAGCTAACATGCCAAATGAATGATCAAGGTGCTCGTCAACCACGAACTTCCGAAGATGGTCAATCACAATAGGGCCACACCCCCATTTATACGAGAGAAAATAAGCCGCGGCTTTCTCTGGCCGCGGCTTACAGAAGACTCGAATGTTCACCCTGTATAAATGGTACAAAATCTACGTTCACGTCTTTTTCAAGCCGCGGCTTATATTGACCTGGGAATATATTCGTATAAATAGATCCTTTTCCGTATTTTGTACACCGTGGCCAGAGTAAGCCGCGGCTTATTTTCTCTCGTATAAAAGGCCCTAATATTGCACGACGAGAAAAACATCAGTCCATCGTCCACGTGGAGCGTACCTGTGAGGTACTTTCTTGCTCGATCGTGAGCTGTCAGATTGGGCGGAATGTGGGAACTTCCTTCTTCGTCGAAGAAAAAGCGAGCGTTTTCACAACAAACTTATCCATGAGTAAGTTTTTATCAGTTTTCAACGAAAGAAACTACATTTTGCCGAAAAACTTACAACTTCGCTTATTTTTCACAAATCTCTTCTATAAGAGAAGGCAACTGTGTCATTTCAATGGTGTGTATATAACGGCGTGTTTCTGTTGCACCAATAGAAGGAGACTCGTACCAGGTCCCCGACATGAAAAATAAAGCCTTGAACTTCGAATGTTTACGAAATCGAAGGTGACATAGGTTTTTAGCCTTTTTCCAAGATAAATCATCTTAAAAATGGCGTATTTATGCAGGAATTTCTAAGAAACGTCTTGATTTATGTTTCATTTTATGAATTTTGTGCGTCCTTTTGTGAATTATGCGATTTTTCGTGAATTGTGCGATCGGATGCGATTTGAGGTCGATTTTGCGAAATCGCACCATCGCGTAATATCAGGAGGCCTGTAAGTGGCGCACCCTGGCCCCTATGGCATCCAGAATGTGACACACAAACCTAGCCCAATTTTTTTGGCCAATCAGGGAGATTCAATTGCCAGCACTAGACAAAGGAACATTAATTTGGTGGCTTACAATGGGCATTTTGGTCCAACCAGTTGCATCAGTCAAAGTCAACAAACTTTGAATCGGTTTATAGGCTTCTTGTGGAATAACTTCCTCTCATACACACCGCTTGACATTGATAAAGGGGAAATGTTGTGCAGCATCTGCAAAATGCAGACTGCAGACCAATTCAACCTCAATGATGAGGTCGACTATGTCTCTTACATAATTAATGATGGTGGAATGCGTGAGCTTATTCAACTCTTGAAACAATTAACCCATTGATTGCCGAATGGTGAGAATTGACAGATCTTACTCTGTCTAACTCCAGACGATTTCACTCATCAACTGGGGGCATCATAGTGTCCCTTACGGGTCCCCTCCATTAACCCAGTGACTCCTGGGAGTGAGACTGTCTAACCCAAGGCTATTTTACTTGTCAACTGGGGGCATCCTAGGGTACCTGAGGGGTCAATGGGTTACTGTAATTTCCGGCAGTATACCCGCTCCGTAGATTACCCACATCGGTCATTTCTTGCAATGACAAGAAAAAAATTTCAACAGATTACCCGCACTAGCAGATAACCCGCACCCAAAAACAAAAGAAATTGCTGAACCACTGGTAAAAATCCGTTCTAAAAAAAATCAATACCTCAGAATCTTTGGGAGGTGCGGTGGCCTCATGGTTAGTGTGCTCGACTTTGGAGCAAATGGTCTGGGTTCGGGACCTGGCCGGGGACATTGTGTTGTGTTTCTGGCCAAGACATTTTACTCCCTTGGTGCCTCTCTCCACCCAGGTGTATAAATGGGTACCAGCGAAATGCTGGGGGTAACCCTGTGATGGACTAGCATCCCATTCAGGGGGGAATAGAAATACTCCTAGTCACTTCATGCTACAGAAACCAGGGATAAGCTCTGGCCTGATGGGCCACTAGACCTGTAAGCTGACTTTAGCTACTACTACTACTGTAACTGTAAGAAATCGCTTGAAACCGGAAAATACTCTCTACCTCAAGGCAGTGCTTGATAGGAATTTTACTGATGTGCAAAATATTCTGGTGTTTTAAAATTTTGTCAGTGAATGTTTGTTTACATGCGTGCTGACAATCACCTTTCATGTACCGTCATATTAATTACGTGGCGGCAGTGGCGCCATGAAATTAACATGTCGGCATCATTACTTTGAAGCCCGCTACATTGTATTTCACATTTTTAATCTTATGTTTTCTGAGTTTATTATTCCAGTTGGTGAAGAATGTTTTTATTGTCAACTAAACAAAGAAACAAGCTGTGAAATTAGCAAGGTAGGAAAGTAATAGCACACACGTGATAAAAGATTTTGTTTACCAACGATATTTGCTGATATGTTTTCAATTTGCATCACTTTTCATCGAGAGCATCAAAGTCTATTAGGCAATTAAAGTGGGATAAATGAGGCAATATTCCAGTTTTTAGGAACATTTTTTTAATCACTTTTATATTCTATCCCAGCTTACGGCTTTAAAACTATACTGGAAGATTTAAAAATTATCACATTACCCACACCTTTCCATAACCCGCACCAACAACTCTTTGCGGAAAAATTAACACATTACCCGCAGGTACATGTAAGCGGCCGGAAATTACAGTAATCTTTTACAGAATATTAATATCCACATAAACAGGCTGGCATTAATATAGAAATGTTGGAACCAGTTAAAACAATTATAAATGAAGAGTTGCTGGTGGAGAAATACATGTAATTCAAAAGCTGGGAACACGGTGATTTAATTTTGAATAACAGAATGTACAGTACATGGTGTTCTAACATGTACAGACGTCTCTCATAAAGGAAGTAAGCTGTGAAGTGCATATTTGGCATATCTTGGAAACATAAACAAGACTGTTATTATGAAAAAACCAAAAAGAGCAAGGCTGATTGATTCAACCATTCAACTAGTCTTGTTCTTCTCCGGTTTTAATTTTTGATGGTTTAATTGTTATACCCCTAATTATACCCTTCATCAGGATGCAGTATATACTTTAAACTTTGGTGGCTCCACCTCGTTTGCTTGGTGGCTAGTCAGTGACTTACGAGCCAAAGTTTTAAAGAAACTATATTTACTCTCTAATTGATCGTCTGCCATTAACATTATACAACAGCTCACCTCGAAGGGGAATCGAAGTTCTTTCCCGAGTAAAGGCAGAAATCCTTCCGGTTTTCCTCAGATAAGAAAAGCTGCATGTATGAGTTCTTCGGCTTTCTTTAAAATTTTCAATATCTCCACTGGCAAGCGAAATTCTTTGCAAATGTTTTGAGAGAAACCTTCCCTGACGCAAGCGAGCTGCCATGTTTTTTTTCACTGTGCTTTGCAGAAAACCGCTGGAAAAAAGAAATACTGGCTATTAAACTATGGCTCCACAGGTTCCCCAAGCTTAGTTTACAAAGCCAACATAAGATGGCCGACAGAATTTTAAAAATTTGACTGGGAATCCCGATAAAAGGCTTAGGAAGATAATTATATAAGAAACAAATTCTCAATTGAAAAGCCTTAAGTTATTGCCACGGTGGGTAGCTTCCTTCCTGTGTGGTTATTTTCTACATCCAACACGATTCCGTGTTCAGTTTCTCTGTTGCTCACCGTGTAATAATATCCCAAGGCTGGACACTCCATTTTGGAGAGCGCACCAAACAGAGTCAAGTGTTCCTAGATGGAATGTTCCCAGGGTTACAATTCCAAATCAGAATCAATTGACAAGGATTGGACTTTCATTTCAACCCAACATCAAGTCCTGCGGGCGACCTCAGGCGGTAGTTTGTTCACTCGATCTCAGTTGTGAACATGAACTTATTTGCTTGGTTTATGAATGCGAAAGTCTATAAAGTAGAGTCATATACAGTATATTTTGCTTTGAATTTCTATACAAACCTTTGAATTTCCCGCCGCATGTTGACCTGATTACCCATGATGCAACCAAGAGCGTGAACTCGTCTATATGGCACAGCTTGTCATTTTCATCGAAGGCGAGGGACACCAATTGAAATACAAACGTGGCAGTCATTTCGATAGACGACACGTGCACTTGAAAATACCAGCATGACAGACCTATTTCAATGGACGACGCAGTAAGCCAACAAAAATGGCAACATGGCACAGTCATTTTCATGGACGACACAGTGGGAGGATAAAACGACACTCACGGAGAAAAACCTGTAGAACATATAGACACGTTAGAAAAATTGAGCAGCTCCAACATTAACTCCGCTCTTAAGTGTGGTGCTAAAAAAAAGACGGATCAAATTGCTTACCATAGCCTGCTTCTTCCCTGTTTAAAATTTATAACGTGTGCAGGGAGATAAAACGTGAGTGATACCATACTCATAAACATTGACTTTGTGATGGCATGTAGCAAGATTTTTCGTTACCAGAAAAGAGGTTTGATAACTCAAAACGAAGAATTACTAGTACTATAGCTCCAAAGACTCAAAAAAGACAGTTTATTTCTCGAAACGGACGAGTTTAGAACGGTGGTGTTTCAATTATAATAGGCACCGAAGATTGCATTTCGTCAGTTTTCTTTGTCAGGTGACTTTACACATCTACGGAACTCGAACCGATCTTGCAAACTATGTTTTTTAATTACTATTTTCAATTAACACCTTGCGCAACAAAACGGTTGAGATAGGCGACAGAGAAATTGAGTGGGCGAACTTCGCAAAGTGATATTTATTTGCTACTGTAATCGTTTAGCCGAGAACAAAAACCTTAATCGTAAATTAAAGACTGTCTGTATTTTGACAAGGTACCTAATGTTGTGGATCCTGAGATACACTACTCCGGAGTACGATAGAAAGAGTTGAGTAAAATTATAGGAAGCTGAAAATTCAGTAAAACTACGACATTTAGATTTTATCTTTAGCCCTTTTGCAGATAAACAGAACCTCTTATGGATTTGCAGTAATTTTGAAATGTCATGCCCATATGTGGTCATCGTTTTGGTCACATGAATGGCGAGAATTTTCTTCCCTGCTCGGCACACGTAATTTCACCTCTGACCAAAAAAAAAACTGAAACAAAGAAAAGAAATATGTTTGCGCTGAAAACTGTTTTGGGTGCATGAATTTGTCATATTCTGACAGCTCACACATCAAGGGGCCAAAGTAAACATGATTTGCAGGAAATTAAATTCTTCCAGAGAAAAACTTTGCCTTGTGCCATCTATAAAGCCTGCGGCTTTTCAAGCGTGAAAGGAAAAGGGCAATTGCGACGCGTATAAAATGGAAGTCGCTCTTGACTCCTTGCAATGTATTTTTTGTTCCAAGGCCTATCTGCAGGAGTTTTTCCCCCCTAAATCCTTCTTCCGTCAGCCCCATCCCCCTTACCCTCCTTGCGCCAGCTAAAAAGATTACATCTGCACAAACGGTCAGTGTAAAATGCAGACTGCAGACCAGGGGTAAAATGCGGACTCAGGTTATCATTGCAACTGTTGCAACTGTTGAAAAAGTCCAAACCCTTTAGACGTGCTAGCAGTGAAGCCTAAATATTGTTTTAGGCCTAATTAGGCCTAAGGTTAGCATTTCCAAGGGGTCTGGGCTTTTTCCACAGTTACATTACAACCTCAGTCTGCATTTTACCCCTGGTCTGCAGTCGGCATTTTACACTGACCGCTGCACAAACACAAGTACTCTGTTGCACACCGCTGAGGGAATGCCTGTAGGCGCACGACAGTCTCGTTTAACGTGTTCCAATGTCCTTTCACCAGGATTTTGGGAAAATATGGATTACCAGGAATAATAACAAAAGCGAAATTATTAAAACATACCGTTGCTGAAGGTTCCAATTACTGCTCCAGCTGTGGACAAGGTAAGTTTTCCTTAGCCATTTGAAATTGACCTTTAGGAAATACGGTATCAAAATGGCAAGGGAAAACGTACCAGCTGGAGCAGTAATTGGAACCTTCAGCAACGGTAGACTTACAGTGGAAACAAAACATGGTTCTCGAAAAAGCTAATAACTTAACCCATTGATCCCTAAGAGTGAGACTTACTAAATTTTGCTCTGTCCAACGCCTGCCGAGTTTTTTAAGTGTGAATGGGTTAATTTGACTCAGTCAAAAACAATGTCGCCATTAGTAGGGAGCTTAAGCACGCGCGTTTTTGAGACGCGTACGGCAACTGGAAGTGAGCTGTTTTCCCTTTCAACCTGTTTTCACGCAACCACATTTACATTGCTAAGATCTTTTCACCATTAGAGATGATTAGTACAAAAATCTGGGAGACACCACTGTCCTGGCACGCGGAATTTTCTCTTCCGGTTGCCAACTCGATCTCAGCCAGAAGTTCTTACCGACAGTAATCCACAGTATGGTTAAATTACAGCATCCCTTGATGATAACAACTGTATTTGGCACTGGGGCATTACTTGAGGACAATGCATAGGCATGAAATCAAATCAACTCATATCAAACCATAGGTTGATTTTTGAGGGGAAAACCGGATTACCTGAAGAAAAACCACTCAGAGCATAGTAGATAACGAACAAAGTCAAACCACATGTATATCACAAGAAGTCAGGCCACATTGGTGGTAGGCAAGTGCTCTCACCGCAGTGCCATTGTCCCCCTACTAATTAACTGATACTAGTTAAATTTATTTACATTCTTTTTTCCAATGATATTTGTCACAATATTTTATTTTTGTTAATATTGATTATCATAGAGGGGGTTGAATAGGTTTATGGATCGGTGGATTTCCCCTTGAAAAGTGCCCAGATTGTGGATTTTGGCGACAAGTTAATCGGATTCGCGGATGTGAAAAATGCAGGGTTGTCAAAAAGATCTGAAGTAGAAGGGGAATGTAAGAAAGTAGGTGGCACTGGGAGTCAAAAGCCCCCACCTTAGGCGGGGGGCCTGGAGGCCGCCGAGGCTGCCAGTGGGGTACAGGTTTAGCGCCCCATTGGGGTTCCATGGCCCAAAGGCCTTGGAAGCAAAACGAATGTACGGTTTTTCCACTAGCTGAAATTGCCTCTACTTGAAGCAATTTTACATGTTGGCGCTATTCTAACTGGAAACAGTTTACATTCTTTTTACCACTCTAAGAAGATTTAATCATTTTAATGAGTTCAAAAAAACAATTTAGTCGTTACGTTTTCTTAGATATCACCAGGCATGGTATAAACATGATAACTGTACACCGCTGTCAGAGCTACCAAAGGTAAGTCACTTCTCACATGCATGTGAGCATCTGTCATCATATTTTAGCTACATTGAGATTGGTTTAATCAAAATTAAATGGCATGGATCCCGGATCAGCAGAAATTTTGGCCCCGTTTTCTGCCGACTCTGTCGGTCTTTGAGGTCGCTTTGAGGAATGGATCATCAATTATTGATCGGTCTTTCCCATGACGGCTCTCATGATTTTTGCTGACCCTGAGGACCCTTGGTCCCGTGTTTACAGCGCAACAGAAATGATATCACTACACCTTTGCTGTTCAGCAAAAAGGTCAGCATGCTCCAATAAGAACATTGCAAGAGGCAGAGAGCAACATAGCAGAGTCTAAACGCTTTATTTCTGAGCTGGAAAGTGCTGTGTGCTCTGAACATGGCTATTGCTCAATGGACCACAGGGGATGGTCTCCACTGCTACTGTGAAAGTCATTGACTGGGGCATACAGAGAAAAAAGTCACTCTTATCCAAACTATCGTTCAAACCTGTCAAGTAAAAGATCCACTCCTTTCTAAGAAAGAATATTGTCAAGACTTTGGAAACACTATCAAGGAGACAATGGAGCAACTCTCTTCCTCCACGTTTTATTAATTACTTCACAAATGAAAATAACTCATATCCAGAGCCGGAACATGACATCCCGCTCTCTGCACTGTCGTCCATTCTCCCACTTCCAGACGTAAGACTTTCACAAAAGGAAATCGCCCAAATGCAGGATTATGCTTTTCCGCATGGAGCTGCTTTGAGGAGGAACCGCCAAGAAATCGCTATGATGCGGCATGGAACTTTGCCTGAGCTGATCTACCAAAGGCAGCTACAGATAATTATCTGCTGACAAGGTCAATATCTTAGCAACAGGCCAAAGTCATCCATACGGTCATCAACAGATACAGAAACGACTAACAATGAATCTGAGGAAGCAGCTGATATTGACACTGACAAGATATGCCAAGATCTACCAGAGTCTGATAGTAGCTCTGATGAATCTTGAGCAATTTCAACGAAAGTGTTGCGGTTCCAGAATTCTACAGGGAGACAAGGTCGAATTAACAACTTAGATTCATTTCGTAAAATGGGATGTAATAGCCGTAATCAGATCCGTTGGACTGGTACACTGGTTTCATTGTAATTTGCAAATTGATTAGTGGAAACCCCTGCATACATGACATTTTGCTCCCTTCATAAATGCAAGGATTGACTGCAATTCACACTATTAGTAAATGAAAGTCTAACTCAAAGCCGAAAAACAACTGCAATCAGGGCAAGCCTCTCACCCCCACCCCTTTGAATGACTAGCTGCAGTTTCCATTTTTATTCTTGATAAAATGTACAATGTAATTGCGATAACAAGGGAAGACCCCCGATTCTCATTTCACAGATTTTCTTATGAGTGTGGAGCCACCCAGTCCTACCGGCAAAATACAGCATCGATTGAAGTTTTTAGCTTTCAAACCTTGCTCAAATTGTATCGGTAGGTCCTAGAATTCGTCCACAGAAAGGCCAGAGAGACAACTTCACAGGTGCTGTGAACCGCCATGTTTACAACAGAGCAATTTAGGCGTTCCAGTCTGCATGAAATCATCTCTCACCTGTGTCACGAGAAGACCAGACACGCACGATTCTTACGTTACGTTTATGCCCCTGTAGAATAAACCGAAATCTCAACTCCTTTTCAAAAGTTAACCAGCATCTTAATATTTTTGGTAGGCTACAATGTTGTCTGAGTATTGGTGTGCGTTGGTATGAAGCCGTGCGATGCAATATACGCCGTGCAATATTCCAACAGTTTTAAACTCGTGTGATGAGTACATTTTGTCCTCTGAACACTTTAATAGGCTCTATTCCCACACGGACTGACATGATTATCAAGTGCAACGGTCAGCGTTGATTGACATATTTTACACACCAAGGAGTCAGAATAGCTATGCAAATATATTACGGACCCTGAAGACGTTTCTTTCTGCGACAGGACTGACTAAATCAGTTGTAGCAAAAGAACAGTTCATTGGCAATGGTTGGTGCTGTGATTTTGAAAAACTCAGGCTTAAACCCTGAAATTATAAAGCTCATGAAAAGGACTCCTGTCATTAATAATTAATGAAAAGCGACAAGTCTGTAATTTCCCAGTTAAAGTGCAAAACATGTCCATTGTTTGTCAAACCCGACTTTTGACCATACCACGGTTTACCTTCATTAATTAGGTTAATTTATGTATGCACAATGGTGAAATAAATCAATGAATGCTTTCCAAATTCTGCCCCTCTAATGCTTGTTATAAGGAAGAAATGTATAGGCTTGAAAATATGACAACGTAATAAGACTTTTGCAATCACTGGTCTGTGATGACATGGTTTCGAATCGTGAATCTCAACGGTTAACCATGGTTAACCGTCGTTGAGCGGAAAGATAAACAGTTCATTTCTTTAAACAAACGATTCACCATGGTGAACCGTGCCGCAATAGCAGGAAATGTTACAGGATTTTTTTGATTTCACATTTAAAAACTAGTTTACATTACAACATCGGGATAGGATGGTTCTTATGCCCGGAAACTCTTTCCCCCTTAGATATCAAGCTAAACTATCTGGTGAATCGCACGGTGAATCGTTGGCAATCACTTCTCAATTGCAATTTGCATGCATTAAGTCCATTTTAATTTAATCATCCTGTAAATTCTCCTTGAGTTGGTACCAGCTCCACATCGGCACCACTCGATATATTATTAACCGAACCTCACAAGACGTCAGCGACCCCACCTCTCTAGCTTTATTCCCTTCGCTAACCGTTGTCACGCCTTCAAATGCCAACATCAGTACCAGTGCAAGGAAGATCGCCCTTATTTTGCTCGATTCTCGTCTCGATAATAATTAAAGCCCCCGATGTCATGTGTACGCTACGTTAATCAAAGTACACAGTGTCAACTAATTTACATGGAAATGCGGTACACAGCATATTGTTCCTTTACACACCACATAGTATTTATAATTATTTGGCCTTCTAAAAACTCTCCAACACATATTCCTTGATTATCATCATGTTCAGACCAACTGCCCACCTTTTTAAATACAAAGCATGCGAAGAGACATTCCGTTTATCTTATTAACAAGTTGACTTATTTTCTAAAGAGACTTGACTTCTGATCTACGCCTCTACAGATTTGCCAATTTCCTTGAAGCAAATACAATATTGTAGGTTGACTGAGGAGGAAAGTACGTTATGTGAAGGCGAATTGACGGAAGAGGAGCTTCGAAAGGCCGTAATTTCCCTTGAAAGTGATAAATCGCCTGGAATAGATGGCCTGACTGCCAATTTCTATAAATATTTTTGGCCTTTGTTTGGCACTTGTCTCACGCATGTCTATAACCATGCGTTCCGGGCAGGACCCCTCGCGGTCTTGCAGCGGCGAGGAATAATCACCCTGTTATTTGAAAAAGTGGACAGAACTTTGCTTCAGAACTGGAGACAGATCACCCTACTAAAGACTGATTATAAGATTTTAAGCAAAGCCTTGGCCGATAGTTTGCAAAAAGTGTTGCCATGCATCGTCCATTCCGATCACACAGCGTACTATCAATGATAATGCGCGACTCCTTCATGATGTTGTTTCGTATGCAGATGAAAAGAAAATCCCGCTTCCTATGATTTTTGTAGATCAGCTAAAGGCCTTCGATCGAGTGGCTCATAGTTTTCTGTTTAAGACGCTTGAACGTTTTCGTTTCGGCCCTGTCTTCAGACGCTGGATTCAAGTTATTTACCATTAGGTGTCCAGTTCGGTAAAAACTAACGGTTGGCTTACTGTTTTTATTACTTTGGGGAGAGGTATACGGCAGGGTTGTCCCCTGTCCATGCCTTTGTATGTTTTAACGGCGGAAACAATGGCAGTTAACATTAGATCTAACCCCAGGATTTGTGAGATACTTCCCCCTAGTTCCGAAACGGAGCTTAAGCTGTCCCAGTTTGCGTACGATACGACACTGCTTTCGGCGGATGACGAGTCAATCACGGAGACCTTTCATGTTTTTCATCGGTATGAGCGCGCCGCAGGGGTGAAGTTTAATAACCGCAAGTGCAAAGGATTGTGGTGCGGATCTCTGAGTCAGCCTTACGGTTTCAGTTGGTATAATGACTGCATCCCCGATAAGATTCTAGGACGATATTTTGGTAATACCGATTGCTCACGTAGGAACTGGGAGGATTAAAATTCAGAATATCAATAATATCATTGGCGCTTGGTGCCATAGAGATCTAAGACTTAAAGGAAAAGCCCTCTTAACAGTCTCTTAACAGCCACCTTATGGTATAACGTTACGTTATTGGCTGTACCCTCTTGGGCCATTTTTCAAATCGATCATGCGATATATGGTTTCTTTTGGAAAAAACAGCACCCCCTTGTCAACAGAGACATCTTGGCGCTACCCCTGAGGTAGGGTGGTTTTAACATACCTCGGTTGGAGACGAAGATCCAAGCGCTTCTTACCGAGGAAGATGCGCATTGGAAACACTTCACGGCCTCTGCCTCGATGTATGCGTCATCACGAACCCCTTCTTTTATTCACGTTCATTATCGTTTCGTTTCGCAAAATAGGTAAACCAAGGAAGGGTGTATGTCTCCTTGTAAAAGTCCATGCCGTCAAAGTGAAAATGATTGCCGATCCATATCTTCAAACAATGTTAAATTACATGTTGACAACTCGGGGCATCATTTCATAGATCCATGTACACGCACATCTCTCAAAGTGTTTCATGTGTTCTTCGCCTTAACCTGCCCGAAAAAGCAAGAGAGGCCAAGAGCCAAACGTCTGCATCATGCCGGGAGATGAGAGTCAAGGGCAAGGTATAGCAGCCGAAATACAAAACTTCAGGGTCGTAACGAGGTATATTTTTTCGTAACTGATCCCATATTTTTACCCAAAATTTTGATCCCTAATCCCAAAAACGATGCCAATTTTGATCCCTGAACCCGCAAAAATTTGATCCCTGATTCCATAAAAAATACTGCTGATCCAGATCCCACGCGTTGTGATTCCAGATCCCAGGGCTGTGATCCCTGATCCCTGATCCCGGCCCTTTTCAGGCCTTTAATCCCTGATCCCATATAACTCGTTGCGACCCTGAAAACTTAGCAATACCTACAACGATCTGAGAAAAGCCCTCGAAAAGTCTTCAACCGGCTGGAGTTCCGTCCTCAATTTTGTTCTACTCCAACTCGAGAGTATTAAACTCTCCAGTTGCCCAACTCGAGGGTAACTCTCCAGTTAATTTTGTTTGGCCGTTGA
>NC_090896.1:39509585-39529585 GCF_036669925.1 Montipora capricornis
CCCTTAAAGTTGATTCTCTTAGACTGCTCTATTTCTTATTTTTAACTCTACACATATTATTTAATTAAGGGGTCATTTATGAAATTCTCTTGCTGATCAACTAACTATTCAGCCGTTTTAAAGTTTTCTCGTTTTCAAATTTGTCTCTCTCTTTCTTCTAAAGTCACGAATATCCCTTCTTTTGGCCTGGTGATAAGTTCTCCACATGGTAACAGCTCATCAAAGGTCTGCTTGGATTCAATATTAAAATTGCGCATTATATGACACAAGACAACTTTTTCCTCCAAAAGAGCAAACCGTTGACCTAGGAAAAGAGAAGAGTAAATATATTAAGCCATCGATGATTCAATCATACGCAATAAATTTAACACAGTAGAAACAGGTTGATAAGGCCAACCATGCAATTACGAGTTGTATTTAGGAAATTGTCGTAAAAAGAAGCAAAAGGAGTAAAGCAAATTGTCCGCTCTTGTACATATTTGATTTCCGGGCATGCTATGCTATCTCCGTTGTCTACGATATCTCTAGCGATTTTGATCTTATGATTGTATGTCGCAATTTGGTACACGTTTTTTTTTCTACTGGCTCATTCAGGCAGTCAGCAAATAATTCTACCAGTAAAACACAACGGCAGAAAGGCTTTAGGACTTTTATTGGTCAGTACATCAATCTTCAAGGCAGTTGTTGTAGAGACATTAAACTCAGCAGTTACCAGAAGCCCACGACGCCTGCAGTTACTGAGCTCCCACCCAACTCGATTAACAGTATTCTATAAATATTGAAATAAATATTGTTGTTGTTGTTGGATTCCAAAGTCACCCAAGAGGTGTTTACACGGTGGTAGAAAATCCCAAGAACGTAAATCATCCTATCGGCGTATGTTTCCTACATCCAGCTGTTTACATGCAAAAACTATGCCTTACAGTTGAGCCAATCGTCAGAAGGTTCCTGGCCAAATGATTTGGAAGATCATAAGACCTGAGCATCATGAAAACGACTTTCACCCGGAAGAACCTAGTACAAAGGGTAGAGAAATAAATACGCGGTCGGGCGGTTAGTGAGCTACAACCCAACCAGAATTTAGCGGCATATGCATGGCTCTTACCAATACAGTTTCTTGGTCCAGCTGAGAACGGAAGAAATGCAAATGGGTGGCGTACTTGACTGTTTTCTGGTAGGAACCGGTCAGGTTCAAACTCAAGCGGGGAGGGCCACACATCAGGGTTTCTGTGGAGTGCTATTGGTGAAACTCCTACTGTTGAACCTTTCGGAACGAAGTATCCCCCTGCGAACCAAATAACTTTCTGGTTAAAATAGAAGTCAAAGTTTTGTTACGAAGGTGATAAAGTGCGTTTGTGTTCCTTGGTAATACTAAATTTTAGCAAGACTGGCTATAAAAGAGCTTATACCAGAATTTTTTGCGCTCTAAAGGCTAAGGTAAATATAATGTCAGCGGTATCGCTCTATTAAAACAGTTGAACAGCGTACAACTGCCTTGATAAGAGCAACGATGGTAAATTGATAGATAGTGTTCCTATTAGTTTTTATTTTGAACTTCTTGTAAATCCTCTATAATCTTTCCAGTTACCAGCTTATCTGCCATTTGAACCGCCTCACGTAGCTACTTTTTTTTGTTATTTTCCTTCCTTGTGTGTTAATTAACTCCTTTTGAAACTGCTGTGAGAAATTTATGTTAAAGCGGCATATGCTGTCTTGATGAGCTTTTCGTACTCTTGAGGGGAAAATGCGGAGATAAATACGGTTTAATAAATGAAAAAGCACGAAAAGGATGAAGCATCTTCATTGCCGAATTACTAGTATGGAAAACTGACTACGGTCGTTCTGAAACGTCATCATTAGTTGCAACTCGTTGTGTAGGGGCTATTCCTGGAAGTAAAGTAGAATATGGAATGAAGGCTCCTGAACTTTGCAAACATTTATAAAAATGACCGTCATGTACCCACGGCCAAGTATAGACATGATTTCGTAATTTTGCATCGTTCTTCAACAGAAACCAATTTATTGGCATTGCTTTGTAGCGTTAAGGATATACCAATGACCAGTGTCATCACGTCACTAAACAACAACAACAACAACTGGATGAACACAAATAAATTAGTTACCCAAAACGCTGTCCTCCAAAGTTGTTCTCGCAAAATGTGGTACCGATGGAAAAAGTCGTAGAGCCTCCTATTAGGAAACAGTAAGAAGTTTTAAACTGTGGTTTTGGAACCATACAGGACCCCGGAAATAAACTTTCTCTGCCTCTCTACTGGCGTTCACGTCAGCTAAATATTTTGCTTAGAAAGAAATTGCTGATCAAAGAGGGTGCAGGGAATGAATGAGGCAGATATTTAGGGAAGCCGGTTTAAGGGTGACACGTTGTCGCTTCCACTTTGTGGCTTCTAAGTTGTGGCATTAAACCTATATTGGGGGGGGGGGGGGGGGGGACTGTCTTGTCGGACTTTCACTGGGAGCATTGCTAGTCTTTGAGGGAATACTATCGCAGTTTTGTATCCTTTCAATATTTTCATTATACGTTCTCCTCCCTCTTCCAAGCTGTCGCTTCCAAGTTGTCGCGTTAGAGTTGGGGTTAGCGTTAGGGTTAGGGCTAACGTGGAAGCGACAACGTGTGACCCTTACCGGCTTCCGTGGATATTGGTACTTGCCTTTACTCCACTGATGAACTGGATGTGTAACGTGATTGCCTTAAGGACGGTGCCTACTAATTAAAGATATTTTTTCCCCGGTGTGTGATTATGCAGGAAATGTAGATCTTAACAAGTGTTATTGAAATCAGAAAAGAAAATTGGGGGTAACCACGCCTTTTCCAAATATAATTCAAGAGCAATATTTGTAAAAAGCTTTAAATTACAAAACAATGTATGGCGTTCTTTCTCAAATTGAAGCTTAATTATCTCTCAAAAATGCATGGTTACCCCTAATTTTCTTTTTGGATACCAAGGACACTTACTAAGATCTACTTTTTCCGGATAGTTTTAAACCGCGCAAAAATATCCCTGTATTAATAAGCAAGTCACATTAACTTGTAAAACCCTTTAAATCATGAGAAACAACGATATAAAAAGTCAACGGAAGATTTATTTGTTTTTCGGATTTTGATGCCCCAAACTTTTCGGCACATGATTAGTTTCCCTTCCCGCGCGCCTGATAACCTCCGGAGATGTAATAAATATCTTACTAACCTCGTTTTCTCGGTCCGTACGAAAAGTTAAGGATACTTGCTTTCTCGATCCCCGTTGATTTATGGCCCGCGCGCTTCGCGCTTCGGGCCATAAATCAACCTGAAAAAAACTTGGTCCGTTACTTATAATACGGTTAGTAAGAGGAATGTGTGTAACAGGCGCGTAAATAACAAAACTTACATGAAGCAAAGATGAGCACGCTGAACAACGATCTCTCTTATATCCTGGGGTTAGGGCTATTCTCAATGAAAGTGATCATCGCAATTAATGATGTAACACAATCGAACAGTTGGGAAAGTAGACTGAGATAACCCAGTCTTGAACGGGACTCGAACCCATGAACCTGCTATTGCAATGCACTTGCTCTGCCATCTGAACTATCAAGCGGACTGGGAGCTTGTCACTTACAAGTAGTTCGTATTATATACTGTGAAGTCTGGTTTTCACTAGCGACGCAGCAAATTTCCCTTTCGTAAACGGTCGTTGCCATTTCTCAGGACGGTCGTTGCCATTTGAAACTGTCGATGCCATTTATAACGGTCGACTGCACACTTCACTTCAAAGAAAATTAAAAGAAACAAACTAAGAGAAAATATTAACAAAAATTATAGACAAACGAGATGCTTCTGTGAAGCATACACTGGGTTGCCTGTGGTACGTGCTACAGAAAATCAGAAGGCACTGAATTGTGTGGTATTGAAATACAGCATTCCAGTCTCTGAAGAATAACAAATAAAAGAGAAGCGAGAAACATTGGCTTCTTTCAAGTTCCCTCACAACTTCTTTTTACCACAAGTGTGCCCTCTGAGCATGTGAGGGCTTTCTAATACTAAAGTTCACTGAAGTTAAGCCCTGCCGGACGGGGTTAGTGTTTGGATGGGAGACCAAAATAACGTACCCCTCTTAAAAAAGAAGCATCGGACCGAAAATACTATTAACTCTAACAAATGCGAACTCAGCAAGGTACAGATCTTTTTAGCTTGCTTTATGCAAAACAAATATTGATGAAAAAGCAAATAACTATTGATACACAGTTTTCAGAAAGAGCAGAAGGAAGTTTCCCGGACGGTCGATCGAGAATAAAATATTTACGACATCAAAACAACATTAATTTTGAACCGTGAATATAGAATATAAAAAGTTACGATCAGCGACAAACATTTTGGGAGATTTTTGCTATGTTCAAGTAAATTGCAAAATCGAAAAGTGACATGGCCGGAATTCAGCGGGCGCCGTGATTAAGTTACCGCGGCATGTTTACTCGTCAAACAGTGAAGCATCTGTGTCAAATGATGGCAAGATACCGGGTTTTTAAAAAGTTTCTTTTTCTGTCAAGTGTTATAAAGTTTGACAATGAAATGAGCGAAGTCAAAACAAAGATCACAATCGCCCAACTCTTGTTTATGCAAAGTCAAAATTTACTCTCCAAGACGCGTACGACGTTATTATCACCAGATAATTCCATCATTATGGAAATAGCGACTACTTTATTATTCATCTGCGTCACAAGTTTTCACTGATTTTGGGGCTCATTTTGTTGAAACTCAAGCACGCTTTCAACAGGCCTTTGAACCCTTCCTGCTTACATAGCAATACTAAAAAACTCCTCGCATATCACATTTCAACGTTAAGCTCGAAAATTCAATACTCAACATGATATTATAATTCACAAAGGCAGAAAATACCACAGAATCCTTTTCCAGCGAAAGTTTTAGTGAAACAAACAACATATTTGCTCTTAGAGGAAAAAACGTCTTCCTATTTCATTGCGTGCGTGAAGACAAGAAACTCAATTGTGTCAGATTACCTTCTACTTCAGGTAAATACTGCTCACTTTGATTTCGTCTCGACGGGCGATAGATTGTTGTCGAAGTCCAGTACTCGTCGCTTTTGAGATTCATGCCTAGTTTATCCAACTGACTTTCCATTATTGAGCTCCATAAGGGTATATTTTGTTTAAGGATCCACTAAAACGCCATTCGCGTTGCATGACTTTCGACGCCATTGCAGGCTAAGTTAATGATTCTACTGTGTCCACCAGAGAAATCTACGCAGTTCCACTACCCTCTCGATCCTAAGAAAATACGCGCAGAAGGCTCTATGCACAAAGACACCACTTACCAGGGGAGTGACAGGCAAGACTTTTACCGACACGGAAAAAAAAAAAAGAAAAAAAAGAAAAAAAAGAAAACAAACAAACTAAACGCAGACCTCGACTGGGTTTGCCCATAGGCAACCCAGTAAAAAGGAAAAAAAAAACATTTATAAAAGAAAAACTTGTGGAAAAAAAGAGTCCGAAAATTTCAAGACTCGAACTTCTTGTTTTTAGCCCTCACCCTAAACAGAACCCTAACCCGAACCCTAACTCATATGACCAGCGAGACACAACTCACAGTAACCGCAACCTTTTGAGTTCTTAGACCTAATGAGTGTAATTCAGAGCTAAAAAAATGGCATCGACCGTTTCAAATGGCAACGACCGTTCTGAGAAATGGCAACGACCGTTTACGAAAGGGAAATAAGTAGGGACGCAAGCACAAGCACAAGCGCAAGCGTAAGAGAGCTTATTTCACCGTGAAAACTGGGTTGACGCAAGCATAAGCACAAGCCGCAAGCACAAGGATCAAAATGTTTCCTTTTCCTTGTGCTTGCGCTTATACTTGCGTTCGCTTGCGTTGTGTGACAACGAAACACAGCGTAAGCACAAGGAAATTTGCTACTTCTGGCCAATTAACCCTTTCACTCCTGTGGGGTTCCCCATTGACGAGTAAAATCGTCGGGTGTTAGACAGTGTAAAATCTAGAAGTGTCACTCTTGGGAGTGAAAGGGTTAAAGCACTCGTTCCAAATTCCCCACGTCTGAGAATCTGAACAAATCGCGGCTGGACGAAGAAAAGGAGCTAAAGAGAATTCCATTTTTTTAGTTATCCAATATGGCCATGGCAGCTGGCCATGATGGATAATGGGGCTTTGTGAATAATACCTTTATAACACATTCCAAGTAACGGAGGTCTTTAAAGTCATCCACTGTAAGAGTGTCTGGACGCTGTTCTGTAAAACATAAAATTCACATAATTAACTGTTTTTTAGCAAGGTCAGTGAAAGAAAATATAGGACAGCCACTTCTTCCTTGTTTGATTTCTTTTTTAGCTTACCGAAGAAGTGGTCCACTTCCTCATGAACTTTTTGCTGCATCTCAGGATATCGACCAAGACAATACAAAGCCCATGTGATTCCAGCTGCTGTCGTATCGTGACCCTTTTCAAGAGAGAAACAAACAAGCAAAATCAGAAAACACATTAACCATCAAAGCAACCTACTGAACGTTGGCGAAAAAGCAGATATGTCCAAAAATGCCCCAAATTAGGTGCACGCAGATTTCAATAAGAGTTACGAAACGAAGTGCCTCCTCGTTGTCGACATCACTCGTGTCTCGGAATACCGACAATTAACGTTACAAAGTGTCCCCCATATCACCTTACTCTGATTCTTCGCTTTCGCTTACAATAGCAAAGAAAAGAACTGACTTACCTGACCGGACCTTGTTAGCGAGAAAAGCAAAGTCGGGCAATTGAGAATTTTAATGCCCCGCAAAAATGCTTACAAAAAAAACAAACAAAAGAAAACAACTTTCTTCTACTTTCGTATAAGGAGTCTATAAAACTTAAGAGAGGGTCTTAAATGTTGGAATTATAAGTTTGGGGTCATTAGCTCCTGTTTCCACCGTCTTAATTGTAATTTCAAAGTTTCAAAACGGGCGGCTCGAATTACCTCAAACATGAAAGTATCAACCTCTTCTCTGACTCCCTCTAGTGAAATTTCTCCGCTGTCATAGGCATTAAGCAAAAGATCAAGGAATGCTAAGAATGTCTTTTTGCGAGGTTCTTCCTGCTCTGTATCGTCGTCTTGAAGTTTCTCTTTTGAATTCATTTTCGTGGCTGCTCGTTCCGCAACGCGCTCTTCAATAACTTCGAGACAAACGAAAAAAAAAATCCACTGTCTTATACTGTGATCTCGTAAAGTGAACTAGTTAAACAAAGGATGGGTTAACTGAAAAGAGATTCACAAACTCTGTTGAACGTAAATATTCACAACAACGCAAGCTTGTAAGCCCGTACGAACGAAATCTGAAAAAATTCTCTTCCGTCGTTCTGCAATGATAAATATGTTGATTTATTCAACTTTTAAATTCTCATTTTATATTATGATAATTTCGGAAAGGACAACAAGGACAAATCAAAGTTACAGATTCCTTTCCAAATGGTTGTCTTCTTCTGTGTTTCTAACTGTTTTTGGATAATGATTTCTTCCTCCAACTTTTCGCGCAGTGCTACACTATGTTCATGCTCTGGCGCGTTTGACTACTTTAGCAAGCACTTTCTTCTGCCATCCTGTTTCTTTTGAAGCAAGTTTTAACCTACCTCGCGAGGGCAGTTTGGTTTTAACCCGTTCCGCCCTCCCCCCCTCGCTATTGATGAGTAAAATTGTCTGGCGTTAAACAGAGTAAAATATAGTCTCATGATTCCTAAGAATCAATGAGTTAAACATGATTTAAAATGCGTTGGATGATAGCACACAACGTGAACGCCACAAATCCAATCCCTGTTTAACTAAACTTCTTTAACTTGTTTATCTGTTTAGTGTGGACAGGGTATAAGCCACGTTTTGAGCAATAAAGAAAAGAAAGGAAAGGAAAGGAACTTTATTTAAGTGTCTAGTGGTTCTAGCGCTGAAGCACTAATTGGGGATACTGTAAATTGAAATTAAAACAATTAACACAAATCAAGTCAAATGTTGGTTTTTGAGGAGAGGGGAAACCGGAGTACCCGGGCAAAACCTCTCGGTGTAGAGTAGAGAACCAACAAACTCAACCCACATATGACGCCGAGTCGCCCGGGCCACATTGGTGGGAGGCGAGTGCTCTCACCACTGCGCCATCCCTGCACCCCCAAGAGTGAAAGGATAGAGGGAAATTGGAATAATGCTAAGGGAGGACGGGAAAGCGGGAAAGGAAGCAAAAAGATGGTGGAAAGTTGAGCAGGACTGAACTGGGAAATAGTTCTACCTTGTTCATGAAACCATGAATGATTTTTAGACATTTATCGTGCTCTCTTCCTGAAGTTGTCCAACTGTACAAGATATCGTTCCACAACCACGGCGATCGCTGTCGCTTGTGAATCAGGCCGGATATCCTAATAAAAATTCAGCACAACATATGAAGCAATAACTGACGCAAGGACTTGTTATTTAAGTCACAATTTAGCGTGTGAAATGCAGATGATCCTGAGGCGATCTAGTTAATCGGCAATAAATGTCTACAGTAAAATATAAATTTTATAAGCACCTAAAAGCAGAACTATTACCTCAAGACTGCATTGACATATGGAGAACTGCAATTTTCTTGAGCATTCGGCGACGAGTCCATTGATGTAACTTGATCATGAAAAAATATTTATAGACATTAGAGCCAATAAATTCATTAATTAAGGCAATATTTCTTAAATTGAACTTCTTGTGCTGCAGTGAGTGTCGAAGGTCATAGCTGCGATCATTTTCAGCCAATAAGA
The DNA here is from genome assembly GCF_036669925.1 of Montipora capricornis. Classification (NCBI taxonomy): domain Eukaryota; kingdom Metazoa; phylum Cnidaria; class Anthozoa; order Scleractinia; family Acroporidae; genus Montipora; species Montipora capricornis. Next base: position 39,518,358 of record NC_090896.1, read on the forward strand.
GCCAAAACAAAGAACCAATTGTGATTGGTTCATAGTCATTTTCGCGCGCTCAGCGCCGACTGCATGGATTCTCATCGCGTTGTTATTCTCTGGTTTGTTTCACGGTTTGAGGGTGCTTTGATTGGCTAATTGATTTGGTCAAGCATATGTACCAATTCAGTTGTTTTATCTTTATTTGTTCATGAAAGAGTAACTGAATCCTAAAACCGAGTTCGAGCGTGCCGTCACAAAACAAACGTTCTGCAGGGAGTACGATCCCCAGATTTCACTTAGTCCTGCCAGGCAAACTTACGCACATAAAATGTGGTCACACATGACTTACTGCAAATGATATCCAACGTGCAAAGCGAAATGTAAGGCATAATGTTGAAGACGCCTTTGCTAGCTTTCCTCTGTTAAAATGAAATTTTAGCAAAACTTCATTTCGTCTATCAGTTCGTTTTGAGAAGTTTAAGCTTATTTGAAAAAAAAAAAATGAATAAAGCTTGTTTTACTTCGGTTCAAAGGCAAATTACCTTCAGGCTTTGCACCAGAATCACTGCTTGTTCTTCAAACACTTGAATAAAATCGTTCAAAATTCGAAAATGAAAAGTTGGGGTTATCAACTTCCGTCGAGCCCTCCACTTGGATCCATCACTACACACGAAGAATGAAAGACTATTAAGAAGAATGTAGAAATAATTTACATGTAGGAAACCACAGAAAGGTTTTGAAATGCGCGAGGAGGAGAGAAACAATTACGATATACAACAGCAACTTCTGATTCACTTCTTAAAGAACTGGCCACTAAACAATAGTATTGGTTCTATACGTTTGTATTCATTCCGTAACATGAAATAATGAATTTCCATTTCGATTGGAAATCATCGGCAAATTTTATTTATTTATTTATTTTTTCCCAGAAGGAACGTGACTTCCCGGAAGGTCAAAAAAATAATAATGAAGATCGACAAACGATAAACGATGCCATCTTCTCTGTATTATCCACAGACATAAAAGTCGGAGAGTACCTGCACTGATAACTATATTCCCCGGGGGGGGGACTCCCATATGAAACAGACGGGGATGCTCGTCGTCTCGCTTAGGGGTGTAAATTTTGGATTTTGGTCTCGCTTAGGGTGTTCCGGGCAAAGCGCAAATATTTTATGCCACCAAGGTCTCGTTTAGGGTTCCGCGAAGTAACACAGAATTACGCGAAGAGAAATAGAAGTCAAATTTCCCTTTAAATCTTGTTTTTAGATAAAAGCATTCGATAATTATGCCTTTTTATCATTAAAACTCATTGCGTGTCGTATTTTTGTGTTTTTAAACGGTCTCTTTTAGGGGTCAAAATTTGCTTAAGCCACGCCTAGATTGGTCTCCTTTAGGGGTTAAATTCAAAATTTCCGACGAGCATCCCCGTCTGTTTCATATGGGAGTCCCCCCCCCGGGCTATATTCCTGTCTCTATCTGTTTTCGAAGATCTGTTTTCGACAGAGAGCAGCGTTTGTGCACTAGGACATTCAAAAATGCAAATGACAGGGGCACCCAACGAATCTGTTCCTCACATTATCTTTTCCCCGGAGGAATCTTGCTGGCTGGCAAAAATACAGGTGTTTCGATGAGCTGGCTGGGAAATTTTGTTATTGATAGAGGTTTTGCCTGGGAATTACTGACGTTTTCAAGCATTTCAACCCGAGCTGGGTGCAGAAACTCTGAAGACTGAGGACGGCTGAAAAAAAAAAAAAAAGAAGAACTCCTTCCCTCTCCTAGAGAGTAGTCACAAACGTACGACGGCTGGTCAGAGTGATTGCGCTTGTGGAAAAAACCTGTTTTGTCCCGGTTTTGTCGCTTTTGTGCGGTCGTTTTGGATCGATGGATTTGAAAGCGCGCGGAATTCCTGGCTGGGAAAAAAATTGATCATCTGGCTGGGAAACCAACCAATTTTATCTAGCTGGCTGGGAAATTTCTTGTGTGTCTTGCTGGGAAAAAGGAACAGATAATGTTTTCCCAGCAACACTGAAAAACACCTGAAAATGCCTTAATAACATTTATTTTCATTAACTGGGGTATAATAATACATTTTACAACAAATTGGTCGTTGAGTGCCCCTGAAATGACGCCTTGGCATCAGAGCGGTTTCGTTGAACACCACCTGAACACTATTTCATCTCTCTCTCCATGGGTATCCCATAAAAGTTATGGGGCTTAGTTTTCCATGAAAAGCCTTTTTTTCACACATGAGGGCAAAGGGTGTCTGGGAATACTGTGATTGGTGTATAAGTAACAATTAGTAGAACTTTGGGTAATCAGTGAAGAAACAAGCTAAATATTGATTGAAATTTATTTCATTGTGTTTAAGTTTATGGCAGTTGGAGCACAGATGAGGTGTTAGAGTACTCCTATGAAAACAATAGCAGATAGCTAATCCAGCTAGTTTTTGGGCCTTTTTAGAAGTTGTATCAAAGAGGAACAATGGCGAAGAATTGGAGAAACGTACGTTACCTTAACAGTAAGCCTTTTGTTGCAGTGGACGTCAGGACCAGCAAAAAAGAAAGAGACATAAAAGGTACTGAGTTATTAAGAAAAAGAAAACCAATATATTTATAGAAACACAAATAATAACTAAACCCATGAAAGTAATGCAGGGGAAGCTTAAGAAAAATAACTAGATCAGTATGTATACATGCGTACTGACGCATTGGTGGAGCACAACACCGCAAGAGGAATGCTACAGCCAGCGTTCCCGGAAGGTTTTTGTGTGTTCTGCCCGTGTGAAAATCATAGCGAGAAAATCATCCTACTTTTCCCGCAGCAAAGTCTATTCAGAGTAAGCTAATTTTGAGGCTCATAAAATGCTCTGGTCTGCTAACCAGCGAGCTAGAGTCTGATTCTCTGTACTTGAGACATGAGGACAAAGGTACGGGGATACTTAGAGACCTTAATGGCAAAGTTCCCATTATCTAAACACTCAAGGGGTGGGGAGAATTCGAGACAGTTATGAAAACCCGAGACTGCGTCTCGGGTTTGCATTCCCTTAAAACTGGCAGACCAGATCTTACAGCACTCTCAAAGTATTAAATACCTTGGTGTATACATTGACAGTCACTTGATATGGAATGACCATATTGAATATATATGTAACAAAATAAGCAAAAATATCAATATCATGATTACGTTAAAGCGTTACTTGACATCCCAATCATTAATTTCGGTCTGCTATTTATTAATACATCCTTTTCTCAATTATAGATGTATTTTTAATTATGATGCTCCTCTTTCTAAAGTCGTGAAACTGCAAAATAAATCCATTCGCTCAATTAATGATGTTCCATTGACGGAACCAATAACCCTTACTATGTTGCTCTGCATTTATTGAAACTCTCTGATATAGTTAAATTCAATACGTGCTTTCTGTGTTATGATTATTTGAGAGATGATAAAACTCCTAGTTTTTCTTTGATCTTAAGCTCTGAACAGCATATAGTTACAATACTCGCAGTACATCTTTTGACCAGCTATAGTTATTAAATCTTTTCGAACAAATCTTAGGAGATTTTGTCCAAGTATTAGTGAAAAATATTTTTGGAACAACATTTCTCTGACCCTCTGCCTATTCGAAATCCTCGAAAAGTGCGCACACAAGAGCACTAAAACGTTATTATGCTGCTCAGTATTAATATACTTAGTCGACGTTTTTGCCTCTCAATATAATTAATTGTAAGTACTTTTGTAATTCATTGGCTGTCTTATATCTAAATTATAGTCACATAACTTTGTAACTTCACTTTTCTTTTTCCTTTGATATAGTAAAAGATAAAGTCAAGGGGCACCATGCATAATAGTTCAACGAGATGTGCCCCTCTTCTTTTCTTTTCATGCAATATTTGAAAGTGCCCCTAACCCTTCAACTTGTTGTTGTTGTTTTTTTTTTTGTAGATTTTCATATCCTTCAAGAGCTCATTTTCGGAAAAAAAAGAATAAAAATATACAGTCCTGATTATTTTACGAGCGCTTGAAGTTATTTTTTTGCGCGCTATAAGCCACGCTAGCTGGACAAATTGTTGTCTCGTGGGCTTATTAGGAACGAGCCAATGAGAAGCGTTCGATATTTGACACTTTTTAGCTGCACGTAAGAAAAGGACATTCCAACAACTCAAGCTTGCACGATGGCCTTTTCTTACGTCACGCTTGATATATGGACACATTTAATTAACCGAGTGGAGGACTAATGCGAACGATAGGTGAAAAAACGGTCAAGACTGCCATCACTTTTAGCGCTCGTCAAAAAATCAGGATTCAATATATTTTTAATTTTTTTTCTGAAAATGATTTCTTGAAAGATATGAAGATGGGAAGCTGATCTTTTAGCATGCCTTTATGGTAACAAAAATAAAAAGGACTACCTGTTCCAAGCCAGGGAATCAAGTACGAATAATCACCAGATTTAATGGTATGCTTGGAGCTGTTTAAAACAACCTGCAAAAATAAAAATTTGGTTTTATCAACGGAGTTGATAATGTAAATTGGCCACCGTACAGAGATTCTAAAAGCTGACGTTTCGAGCGTTAGCCCTTCGTCAGAGCGAATCAAGGGATTATGGGTTACGTGTAGTTTTTATAGTAGAGTAGGAGCTACGCTATTGGTGGTAACATGGCAACGTGAAAAATAGGAATATATTAGTTAAATGAAAAGCGTTCGTTAATACCGTGAGGATTAAGGGTGCCGATTTGAAATATGAATTTTTGTTTCAAATTCTTGCGGCTTTCCGTCGTACCTAGATGTAAAGAAAGGCCGCAGATACCCATGTGTTTTTTGGAGTGGTTAGGCAGATTAAAATGGCGAGCGACTGGCTTAGATGCATCCTCGTCATTCTTCTCAACATCGCGAAGGTGTTCGCGGAATCGGTCACCTAGTCGTCTACCTGTCTCACCAATGTATAATTTATTGCATAACGTACAGGTTATGCAATAAATGACATTTGCGGGGGTACATGTGAAACGATCGGTGATCTTAACAGATCGCTTAGGTCCCGATATCTTGCTAGTGTTAACAATGAAAAGACAAGTTTTGCATCGTGAGCGCGCGTATTTGGAAATGCCAAGTTGCTCGTTAGTGGAATCCGTCTGAGTTTTAGACGTGTCCACACAGCCTGAATCGATGGAAACTTTCTTTGCCCATCAAAACTGTTTCTGCAATATTCTTAGCCTAGCCTTCAATTTTGGGGAAGGCATTTTTTTCCCTTCATCAACAAATTAGATAATTAATTATTTTTTTTGATGGGCAGAACTCAAACCTAGGATGCTACTACGAGTCAATCGGCTTTTGAGCAACATGCAGAGCCCTGGGAATATGGTGCCAGATAAGACTGATCGCAGTTGCTCTACATACCGAATTGAAAGATATTCGAGATGATATTTCACAGTTTTTTGCGTTCGTTGGGCTGACGAGTACGAAAATTCGATCTCTGCCATGAGTCGAAACTCACCTCGATCCAATCGGCGCCCAAGTTAGGCGAGTCGGAAATTTTCAATAGAATTCTCATCAAATTTAAGCCACCAATCCAGGTAGCTTAAGTGGGTTAGCAATTACTTTCGGCCAATGAGAAAGTTGCTTGCGGTTATTCAAATGGTAAATACAACATGCGTGCTATTTTTATTTATTTTAGTATTGTATTGACACATGCTCTATCCTCATCTAATCTTACCCGTAAGAACACGTTTTATTTTTATGTCGCTTAACATAGTCTGCAAACAATCCACTTTCAGGAATGTTAAGCCAGACGACAGCTGTCGTGAAAACACCGACTCTGTAGCGGAAGTGGGTGAATAAAGTAAGTATCATTATTTACCCTGAGATTTTTAGAGTAGTCATAGTAGCTAATATCTCCGAGCATTGAACAGAACAACTTTAAGAATCCCAACTGACCGGAGGCAAACTAATTGGCTATTTACAAGCGCAGCCAGGAAATTGAACTAGGGACTACCTGGAACAAAATCCCCGAATCTCAAGACAAGCGCCCTAACCACTGGGCTCACCCAGTGAACAAAGATGGCGTGTACGAAGTAGGGAAGTGTACGAAGTAGAGAGCTTCTTTAGAGGCTAGCGGAGACATCTGGATGGTTCTTATATGTCAATTTTAAAGAAGAGGATTTTCATGTCAAAAAGAGGTCAGCCTCCTTTCGTTGCATAAACATTAAACACTTAATGACTGGTCCCGAGGGAAACCGTTGATTTTGTTTCCCGAGTGTCTATATATCAATTTTTATTAGATAGATACTGATGAAATACCAGGATTTCTCCTTTGACTAAAAAATCATATCTTCACCGCGCGCAGTGAACGTATCATTTTTATCTTTCACATGTGAGGAAAGTATCTCTCACTCGTTCGCTTCGCTCACTCGTGAGAGATACTTTCAGCACTCGAAGATAAAATTCATATCCCAGCGCGGGCATGTAATATCCTCTATTTAACTTCAAATTCTAATTTTTAAACTATATCAAATCTTAACTATTTCTTATTTCTCCAAATCTTACTACTCTTTTGAGAAAAACTATCTCCTCCCAAATATACCGAAAAATCACCAAAAAATTTACAAAACACCTCAAAGCATTGATTTGTGTTTTGAGCATAGGGTTCTTGTATTGCTTGAAATGCGAACGAGATATTTCCATTAAACGGATTTTAAGCGGCGTGAAAACAGCTTTCAGGTATACCCCCGCCTTGACTTGTTTTCTACTGTCAAAGTTACCTTCAGAACCTTCTTTTTTGCGTAGAATAAGCTTTTAGAAGGCTGTTCTTGTCTTCTGAGAGGATGCTCTTCGATTCTGAGCAATTTTGTGGGAAAAAAAAAATTATGCTAAGTCGCGTCGCGTAGCTCAATGCCTGAAGTTGCCCGAGTCAGCCTGAATAGGCCACTTTAGAAATATCAATATTCAGCCAGGAAACCATGACCCGGAGCCTACAGCTCCCATACTGGGCCTATGTAACGGCATTTTTACAGACCGATCTATTTTTAGACTATCTTTTCTGGAAAAAAAAGCAAAGGCAGTTCCGGTTCGGTGACCCTATGACGTCAGCTTAATTTCTTGTAATTGGTCATCGGGCTCCTGTGGGAGCCTCATTAGCGGGAAATTCAATCTAAAAATAAATAGGTCTGTGAAAACGCCGTGACACGAACACAGTAGAGTTGTAGGCTCTGGGTCATTGGTTCCTGATTCAGCTTGATAGTGAGGCAGAGAGGACAGAAACAGTAGAAACAAGTTGCAATGAATATGAAAGAGATTATCATATCATCTACTTTCCTTCGTCTTTTTGTCCTCTAAACGTCTCTTTCAAGCTGAATTTTAATATATCGAAAGTGGCCTATTCCAGTTTGACATGATCGTCGCGTCGCCGAAAAAATCATAAAATATTCACGGATGAGTCGATTGGCAAAGAATGGAGAAAGGATATTTTCTACCAGTAATAATTACTGTGTTTTGCACGAGAATGTAACGAAGAGCTTAAATGTGACTTTCCTTTCGTGGCGTGAGTGATATTGCAAATTTTCTCCCGATCTGTTACAATTTGAAATTCCTTAGGAATTCTAATCGCTAATTCCTAGAAATTCCAAGTTGCAACTTTTAAGTTAAATATGAAGACCATTTTCATGTGCACATGAGAGTCAAAATAGGTTTTAATGTACCCTCACGCCCCCTATCATGTCACAGGATGTTTACCTTTGCGTTTTACGATTAGAGTCATTAGACAACAAATCTACGGTATATTGATCTTCTCATAGTTTATTTACGGTACAAGGGATGACTATATGTAGGCAACTGTTTAGCCCTACCTCTGCTAACTCCGGCTTGAATGTCAGGAGGTAAGGATACGCCGGTCCGAGCCAGAGGCAATAGAATCCCACTGACCTGTAGTCATTCGCCCACTTTAAGACTTGCGTGAGCATTCCTACAAAAAGACATAGTCACTCACAAGCTGCTCTTATCCCCAAGTGTAATACTACAAAGAAAACTGTCGTGTAAAGATATAACAATAGCACTGTGGTACGAAAGCGTATCTTGTAACTTCCTTGTCGTAAACGTTGGTAGACATGATTGTAAACAAATAAAGTCTTGCTAACCTTCAGGATGAGTTGGGAGTTCCCATGCATTACCAAATAGAAAATTAGGCCTTGGACCTGGTAGTTTTCTGAATTCTGCCAAAGAGTGGTGTTTTTCAAGAAGAGTTGTGATACCAAGAGCAATGAGTACAACAACAAGAGTTAGGAGTATCGCGACAAATACCATCTTCGCAGTTTGGTTGATTGATGATAGAATACTTAAATTAACCAAATGAAAAACTTTGAAGGACCTTGAGAAGCAACGCTTTCGTCAATCTATTCCTCGGAATTAGGGATGAACCTTTCTCCGCTAACGTTCTTTTCCGGTTTTTCGGCGAATCCTTGAGTTTGTCGTCTGTCACGCGGTCACCGTAGGCTACCAAGATTGTTGTAACCCTTTGTGCTCAGGCTTGTGACCTCTGGAGAGATCGCATTGTTATGATGCAGTCGTCGATGGTATAATTGTTAGGGTTAACAATATTTAATAGTTAGACAGTGACGGGCGCTGATGATATTGCTTTTTTTTTCATGGTGATCTATTAAAATTTGAGCTACTTTAAACTATTATGACGTGACTTATGACGTCGTTTAGCGAAACGATAGGCGAAAATACATTTTTGCTTTCGAAGGCTAAGGGATAAGCCACTAAAATTAGATGTATTGGAAGCGCCGGGTATTAGATTGTAAAAATCTTTTTTCGTGAAACAAGAGACTCCAAGGCCGTTTACACGACAGTAAGCACTATTTGAGATGCTGCTTACACATGGATCAACAGTACTCATTTCGAAATAGTATTTTTAGGTTAGTCCATGGACTGGAGGTCAGCTGTACCGACCCACTCAGATCATGTCACGCAGCATGTGGGAATTCAAAACATAACTCCTCAAGCCACAGGCAGCCCAAGCTCGGTATATGATTATTGACTTTGTATTGGAAAACATACTTTGAGCTTATAAATGCTAAAATAAGCTGTAAATGTAGAAATAAAGTTCGCTTACCTCTACATACGGTTGTCCTCGTCTTTTCTGTGCAATCGGAGGGCAAATTTGTGTCCGTTTTAGACGGGTTTGCGGCTTTCGAATTTTTGCGATGTCGTTAGTTGTCATTTCCCCTCATGAGGGGAAATGACAACTAACGACATCGCAAAAATCCTCGCGAAATACGCCGTAGGCATGTTTTTCCTCGAGTTTGTAATAAACTTGCATAAACATTCGATATCTTTTCCGCGTCCAATTATATATTGGACCCTTTGTTCCATACTCTATGCGTCCAAAAGGAAAACGAGTGCGTCCCAGGACGCAATGACGCACTCTGGATACATCTGTTAAACTATACATATAGCCCACCACTTAGTCCAGGGTAGTCGACGGACAAGGAGCGAGTGAAATGCTCATAGTTATCCCAAGGTATCAATCGTTTTCTCACGTTTGCCGATTGCGTTTGCTAAAGAGTCTCCCGGAGCCCAACATTTATTGAGTGTTATAATACGTTGGTCATTGCTTTTACCGAGTTGAGGGCTCCATTTACGCTCGTTGTCCGCGGGTTCGGCGGGCCAACAGAATAACATCCTTTGGCATGATAGTGACAAGCTTGGCGTGTATCGCGCATAAAGGTCCATAAAGTAGTATCTTCGAACAGACCGACAAGATAAGCTTCGCTAGCCTCTTGAAGAGCCACCACAGCAGAGCTTTGGAAACGAAGGTTATCACAGGCGGCCCAGACGTTGTTTTTGATTTGTATACGAGACAGTATTGCGTTACGTTTTGAGCCATTTAAGAGAATGTATGAAACGATTCGAAAATCGCTCTAAATTCAACTTGTAGTAAAGGAAACTTTTCCAGGTTTGCTCTCCAAACCTGGAAAAGTTTAAATCGTCAAAATGGCTTTAGAACGCCTCAGATGCCACAAAGACTTCAAAATAACACGAGAGCAGACTAAAGTAAGTTTCTTTTATTTAAATCCTTTACTACAAGTTGAATTTAGAACGATTTCCGAATCGTTTCATACATTCTCTTAAATGGCTCAAAACGTAACGCAATACTGTCACGTATATAAATCACAAACAACGTCTGGGCCGCCTGTGAGGTTATAAGTCTTGAAATCCTGGGCAATTTTTTTACCGGCCGGTCTAAAACACAGGCTCTTTCAAACATGCAGCGGCAACGATACCTTGACATGCAAATCTGAACAATCTTGATCAGAAGACACATCGCATTGACCAGACATGTTTGATTACGCCAATTACACTGAGAAATTAGAGAATACGGTCATATCACCTAAATCAAATTAAAATGTATACGCACCAGAAATTCCCACCAAATGATTTCAGTAGGATCGAAATGCACCAATGAGAATGTGTTAGTTGTGAACCAATGAAAAGTGGACAATTTCGATCCGTGTGTTAATCGTCTGTAAGGTCATTTTGTTATAAATAGCAATTCATTCCCTCGTTGGCATCATTCAACTCAAGTGCTACTCGAAGAAGGAAAATGAAACCAAAAGTTGTAGGAAAGAAAGGCGAGAAGAACGCAGGTAAGACCAAGGCTGCAGGAACAGACAAGAAAAGGCCAAAAACGAGAAAGGAAAGCTATGCAATCTACCTCTATAAGATTTTGAAACACGTTCACCCTGACACTGGTATCTCCTGGAAAGCCATGGGTATCATGAATTCCTTCGTCAATGACATATTCGAGCGCATCGCTGGCGAAGCCTCGCGCTTGGCACATTGCAACAAGAAGTCAACCATCAGTATCAGGCTGCTCCTGCCTGGTGAACTGGCGAACCAAGCTGTCAGTGAAGGTACCAAGGCTCTCAGCAAGTACACCAGCAGCAAGTAAACTCACTGAATTTCGAACCAAGAAAACCCAACGGCTCTTTTAGGAGCCACCAAATTTCAGAAAAGTGATGACCAACAAAGCAACACGAGTTCTAGCTGAACTCTCGTTTATAAATATTCCTGTAAAACCTTATCGGGCAGACGGTAAATACGTCATGTCGCATATTTGCTTCCAAAACGTTTCGTCTCTGAAAAATTCATTTTTCTCACACACCAGTAAATTCAAAACAATTTGCCCCGAAGCGGTACTTTGACTAATGCAAAATTTGCAATTATTCCACTCTATAGATAGCAATAAAATTTCGCAACAA
>NC_090896.1:39534585-39547085 GCF_036669925.1 Montipora capricornis
GCCAAGTGTTACCCTTTACATAAAAGCGCTTTGGTACTCGTTATTAGGCGAAAGTAAGCAAAAAAATACATTTTTTGAAGTTATCGTACTAGGATATTGCCAAGATAAGTTCAAATTCCACCTTCGAATGACAAGATGCCCAATTTTAAAGTTGTGCCTGCCTGTGGAGAACTTGAGCTGATTTGTAATCAAGCCTGGTGACATGCCGGACTCAAGCAGGGAACGTGCTAGCCGTCGTCGGAATTTGCATCATTCTATCATTCTTAAGGAAGTGGCGCCAGTTATTTAACCAACTCTGGTGCATAGTTTTCAGAAGACTTTGGACCGTGGTAACCTAACTCAGGACTGGCGTGTCGCTTATATGTGGCCTATTTAAAAAAAAAAGGGTGACTGCATGATCCCTTTCAATTCATTACTGGCCCATATCGCTTACCAGTATTATCTGCTTAATAGTGTTATCTGTTTGCCTAACCAAATGATCTGTTCCTTTGCAAGTGCAGTGCGCTTTGGAACATTACGATCCCAGCACAATCACCTAACAGCTGAACGATATAGAATGGCAGTCCCCTTAGATACGAAGAGAGATCGCGTCATATATCAGTTATCCTTTTCGGGGACTAAATTCACCATCTAAATTACCCCTTAGAAGCCCTCTCTATGACACCGCGCAAAACTCGACTTACGGATGCCGATCAGTTAATAATTTCTGCCCATGTGTGCGTTATGCGAGAAGAAATGTGTGCAAATTTAATTTTATACCATGTGGGCTTGGAACCATCTTGCACCCAGCGTGATAGAATTACAGAGGCGCAAATGAACCGAGTCAATGCCACGGAGGCTCAGTTGTCGAAAAAGTTTACTTACTATGCAACTACACTGTTTCTGTGGCCATCTTTCGCTTTATAAAAAATAAGTATACGAAACGTCAAGTAAATATTAAAATTTAAACAATGCGCTTGTTTATAATGTTTTTCACCGCTGTTTGCATCTTATTTTTTATTGCGCAGTGCAAGTTATATTGTTCTGAAAGTTGCACTTAATTATCAAGTGAGGAGAAGTGATGGGCAAACTTTTGAGATAGTTTGTTGAAAGCAAAACTGCCTTATTTTAGAGTTTGTCAAGTAAAAGGTGTGGAGCGATGATGAAAAGGGAGAGTGAGACTGGGGAGGTTTTGACTGTTACCTTTAGCGTGACCTAAAGGTGACTAAACGTGACTAAACCCTAAACCATAGTTTCTTTAGAAACTGCCCCTTCATTCAATGGTGTATTACTTGACTTGTGACAATGAAGTAGGTGGCTTTTTGGTCCAAGCAGATCGAAGAAAATCATCCGTTTTTCCTGTAGGACTAGATCGTAAGCGTACCTTCAAAAGAAGCTCTTGACGATCTTCGTCAGCTGAGAATTCCATGCCATGGAGCTAGTGTTTTTGATAGCACTTGTTTCTTCCTTGCTGCTGGCGGTCTTTGTCATTGCAGTCACAGTTCACCTTGCAAAATTCCATGCCGTAGCTACCGTTCGAAAGGTGCCCGGTCCAAAACCAAACTGGCTACTTGGAAACGCTTTACACCTTGCTCGTGAGCCGGATGGTAAATATTTACTTAAGTTTATATTACGTCGGCATCTGTAAATCTTTACGAATCATGTGATTGCTTGTGATCCTGACATCAGACCTACAAGTACACTCTCTGTTTTTTTTACAAGAATATATTTTATAAGAATATCAAGGCTGAAATTTGCGAAATGTTAAAAATATTTTAAGAATAAAGCCGACGCTAAGATTTTGAAAAGGATAGATATAATTTTGTGTTGAAACATCTGTAAATACAATACAATTAAAATTATGTTCTCAACTTAACCGTTTAAAATTATAACTTTCTCTGAACGGCGAAACTAGCCAACAAAACGAAAAAACCTGCACTAGCTATAGCAAAATGTTCAACTCCAATGACAGTCCGATGAACGGTACATGTAATACATATGTGCAGTATTCAGCACAAAAGACATAAACTATAAAACCGCAAAATAACAAAGGACATATACAAAACATGGACCCCTGGTCCATGGACCACCCCTGTGGACCTGGTCCATGGACACCTTAATGGACCCAGTCCATGGACCTCCCCTGTGGACCACCCCTCATTTTGTAAATTAAGTACGTTTTACAAGCAGAAAAGTCTTCAGACGAAAGAGAGAAGTGATCCTCACACTTATCTGTTACAGTATTATGGTATGTTACAGTATTTTTATAGACTAGGAGCCTATGTACGATCTATTTAAAAAATAGATTCCATGTTGCCGTGCGTCTGTTCAGTAATAGATCACAGATGACGTCAAAATGTGGTAAGAACAAAAAAGTGGCACACGAGGCGATAGCCGAGTGTGTCACCCAGGGGCAATGGGACAAGTTGCAGAACTGTCAAATCCAGATACACAATCTTTATAATAATGTTTGTTATTATATGTTATTATTATGTTTAGCTTCTCCATTTATTAAAATGTTTCAGAATTGCTCACACAAATCCTGGGATTTTCAAATCAGTACAGCAAGGAAGGAATATTTTGTCTCTGGATTGGAGCTACGCATCCTATTGTTTTCCTGTTTAAACCAGAACTGGTTGAAGTATATAACACTTTTTACTTATCGACAGTGAATTAGCTACCAGATTAAGGGTATCTGTGTTGTTTGCAGACTGGAGAACTCCGAACTTCAGCATATTATTGAGAATTAATGTTTTTTAACTCTGCAAAATTAAGTGATGGGGGAGTTATGAGAAGAGGAGTCCTCAAAATGACCCTTTTCGGAGTAGATATTTTAAAAGTGGATTTGTACTGTAAATCACCTTGGAAGGGGGAGACGGCACACAACAGCACACAATGAATTAGCACATATATAATTGTGTTGACTCTTTAGCCCCAAACTCATTTGGATCTGTCTGCAGCTACCGGAGAGCATTGTATTTTTAGTCACTTGGGATTACTCTTTTATAATTATTTGGAATTGCTTTGTTTTCTGTGTTTTATTTCTTTTGTTTTACATAATCTCAACTGTTCCAGTACCCCTAAGGAACCACAGCCATTCACAATGACACTGGTAAATTAAATTTGGCTGGTGTTAGAGTAATATGTGAAATTGTCACCCCTAATTGAAAGGGTGAAGATGTATAGACGAAAGTTAAAAGGAGAGCAGATTAAGAAAAATTCCAGAGTTGCTTGTGGTTAAAAAAAAAGGAGTGAATTTTTTCAAAATGTGATTCATCTCAACCTCGTCATTAGTAACTGCAAATAATTTTGAAGAGATTTCAAGAAACAGCGTGGAGAAGAATAGTAATTTGCACCTTAAAGGCAACAAATCTCACAGAACACTTGTGTACACTAGCTTAGTCTACTGTTTCCTGCATTTTAAGTGTTAGAAAGGTAAAGTTTGCCATTTATTATCCTTACTGCAACAAACACAAGTCAATATTTGGTGGTCATAACATATTATTTATTTATCACAATGCTTAGTTTCATTTGGCATTAAAAGTATTCTTCTTCTTTTTCTTCTTCTTCTTCTTCTTCTTCTTCTTCTTCTTATCATTATTATTATTATTATTATTGACTCTAGTTTTATTTTATATTAGGACCTCCTTAACAGCTCCAAACATATAGGAAAATCAAGCGAGTATACATTTTTACATCCGTGGCTTGGCACAGGTTGGTTGTTGTTTTTTTCTTTTAAGAGTAAGTTGTACTAAACCCAAGTAGTGAGAACAATACATTACAGAGCAATGCATCATAATCATTGGAGAGAACTCCTTATAAGGCCGCAGTGCACAACACCAGGAACTACTTGCCAATTTGTGACTGTGTGGGTTCTTTTTCGCCTCAGATTATTATGACGAATGGTTGTGAGAAGGGGAAATGGTTTATATTCCCAAAATCTGAGACTATATTATCATCATCATTGTTGTCGTCACTATTATTATCGCAACTATGTTATTACAGTAACTGTTATCTTTTCCGCACCCCTCAACTGGCATGGAATAAACTGAATCCCAAGCAACAACATTAAATAATTATTGAAATAAAAACTTTTAAGATCATTGCACTTAGTTGTGCAACTTAAGCAGTAGCAAAGGAAACCCAAAAAAACCCCAAGGTTGAACTGGATTCGAACCCATGAGGTGACAGTGTTGCACCTGCTCTACCAACTGAGCTGCTGCAGTGATACACTTTGTGCTGCACCATCTCGCCATACCTCCTGCTCATTGGGCATTTTGAACCTGTGTTCTAGTGTCTCATTACATTATTCTTGTATAAGTTCAATGATAGATCCTGGTCCTGGGTTGCTAATTAAAGATGAATAATAATTATTCAGATTTCAGTTTTCTCAGTCCTCTTTTGACACTAGACACCACAATGATCTTCGTGAGCGTTTTTCTACTAGGGGTGGTGAATGGTACCTTGAAAATCTTGGCACTCGCAAACTTTTCATCTGATCTCGAAATATCAACAGTCTTGTGAAAAGTCTCGAAGTCTCGTTTATATTGCATTTATTTCAGTGCAAAGTCTTGCATGTTTTGGTCTCGATCTTAGATTCGCAAACAAGGGTCTCCGTGTCTTGGCAAGTCTCGGATTATACCATTTGTTACCCCTTCTACTGCACCATCTTTCAGCTTTTCTTTCTGTTTCTGCCAGCTATAATAATGAAATCTTTATTTGTCTTTGAATACAGTTGTAAATCTCTCTACATTTATAGGCAATTAACAACGGGCTACTTGAAATTGAGTGATATACCTGGTATAAACAATTTTACAAATGAATCAAATAAAAAAAAAAACAAAAATTAACGTTTTATTAAGTCTGGGCTATCCCAAATCTTATTTCTATGACAGAAGATAAAATATGTTCGCTCTAATGGCTAGATTTATCATTTTTTGGATTATATAATGTTGTTGCTTTTTGTCAATGCCAATGTCATAAATGATTTCTAAGAACGTAGAGCTTTCGTTGTAGAAAACACCAAGGGAGCTCAAGGAAAGGTTTACAAATTTAACAAATCTGTAGTTACTTCTCATGTCTTTGACCACGTTTAGCTATTTTTCTTTTTTGCGCACTGCATTGTTTTCAATAATAATAATAATAATAATAATAATAATAATAATAATAATAATAATAATAATAATAATAATAATATTATTATTATTATTATTATTAATTACCATTATCATTTGATTATCTTTGTCTTACTATTATGAAACCAATGTTTCAGAGTATAAAATCACATATATACCGGTGTATTAGAAGAGTCAATAGATTACAAGCTTAATGATTTTTACATTTACAGCTGTACATGTAGTTATGTGACACCTAAACCTCATATTTTATACATGTTCGAGGTAATTTATTTATTTGTATTTTTTCATGTTTACTCCTGTTTAAACCTTGTCGCTGGATATCAATTTGATGCAAATAAAGGATTATTAACCAGGTATATTTTCATGCCATTTGCAGTCAATCAACAATGTATATTATAAAGACAATTATCATTACAACCTTTGATATTCTTTAATTTACATTCTTTAGCTTTGTTCAAAATCTTTTAAGCACGACAGTTATTTCCGTTGTCAATTTTTTAGCAATTACAACATTGCCAGCTCCTATTGTTGTTCCATTGGACAAAACACTACTTACCAGTTCTGTCGACAGAATGCAACCACAGGGAACCCAGGCTCAGTGGGTATCCTTAAAAAAATATTTTGATAATTTTCCAAAGACTTTAACAAAGTTGCCTTTTCCAAACAATAGTATGTAAAAGGTCTTTTTAGCTGTTGTTTTCTTGCCGTTCTTTAGCGTTTGAGATGCATTTTACCAAGATTGACTTTACATATGAAGAGGCTGGGATGTACATGTATGTGCCTGTTTTTAAATGAAAGCAAAATATTCGTTGCAGTGATGGATCAAAATGGAAGACAAGGCGACGCCAGATAACACCAACATTTCATTTTCGAATTTTGAACGATTTTATTGAAGTGTTTGAAGAACAAGCAGCGATAATGGTCTCATGCCTTAAGGTGATGTTTATGGAAGTGCTATCTATAATGGTTTGATCTTTTTTTACTCCGTTGTAGCACTCGGGAGGGAAATGTTTTTTTTGAGACGCGGACGGCAACCGGAATTTGCTGAGAGCAGAGGTCTCTTTCGTTATTTGTTCACTGAGCAGACGAAAGAGACCTCTGCCACGGATCGAAGCTCACTGTGTTGATCATGCGCGGAGTTTACTTAGCTACCGAATCCTCACTTAACAACAGCGGAATTACTGTAAAGGAATGCGCGAGGCACAGTACGCTCAAGTCAAAGTCAAGGAAGGGTTACGTTCGCCGTGTAGCGTTTTATATTTCAACAGACTTAACTGATTAGAGTGTAATGTGAAGTGCTAGTTTTGTAACCCATATGAACCATGTGAGCGTTAGCCCTACTAATGGAAATGGGCCCACACAAGGACAGAGAAAAACTCTGTTCAGGGTGGGAATTGAAACCACGAGTTGGATCACCGCTGCTCTACCGATCGACTGAGCTACAAGGTCAGACGGGAGCAGGCCGTGGGAACTGGAGATGTTAAAGTCACAGCAATGAACATGAACAAGTGCAAGTACAATTCCCACCCTGGTCAGAGTTTTTCTCTGTCCTTGTGTGGGCCCATTTCCATTAGTAGGGCTAACGCTCACATGGTTCATATGGGGTACAACACTAGCACTTCACATTACACTCTAATCAGTTAAGTCTGTTGAAATATAAAGTGCTACACGGCCAACGTTTGTAACAAAAACGTAACCGTTCCTTGTACTAATTGTACATGTTCATTGCCATGACTTTAACATCTTCAGTTCCCACGGCTTGCTCCTGTCTGACCTTGTAGCTCAGTCGGTAGAGCAGCGGTGATCTAACCCGAAGTTCGTGGGTTTAATTCCCACCCTGGTCAGAGTTTTTCTCTGTCCTTGTGTGGGCCCATTTCCATTAGTAGGGCTAACGCTCACATGGTTCATATGGGGTACAAAACTAGCATTTCACATTACACTCTAATCAGTTAAGTCTGTTCAAGTCAAAGTCAGCAAACATATCACGAGGCATGCGTTGTGAACAGTGCCGTCCAAGGTCCTGGGCGGCGTTTTGATCAATTTACTCATGGCAGACACTCTTCAGCCCAGTGAACGCAAGAAAGAGACTTCCGCTCCTAGGTGACAACCGGAAGTGAGCTGTTTTCTCTTTTAAGTCATCTACAACCACATTTATATTGTTAAGTATATTTTCTCCATTTTTGATGATTAGGTTAAAAATCTGGGAGACACCACTGTTCTTGCAAGCGGAAATGTTCTTTTTCGGTTGCCTCCACGTCTCAAAGCGTCACGTGCTTAACCCGTGCGTGCTTGCACAAAATAACCGTTATTTAAAACAGCTTTACTAAGAGATAAACAGAGATAGATATACAGATAGATGTATCGGACTCAACTCAGGATTAAAGGTAAGCTTTCTTGAAACAAGTGTACCCTCCTGCTGTTTGGTAGTTTCCGTTGCTCGAGCGGTGTCAGCGCCAATCCAGATAAACCTCTTCCACCCTTAGCATATCGTAGTTCTTTAATGTACTCCTTCGAATGAAATATCTCTAGTGAACAAGAAAAGCGATTTGGAAGCATTGTCTCTCTGTATAGACAGACCAGCGTATTTGTCCTTGTCGCAAGTTTCTTGACGGCGTTCGACAAGCCATTACGAAACCACGAAACACGGAAACAGCTATTTTTTCTTCTTTTTTCAGTTTCTCGAACACCGAAACTCACAAGGAAACAAATTCAGCAGATCTTGGTCCTGTTGAGTCGTGGGTGTCGCTCGATTCGCAATCTGGATACAACTTGAAGTCTTGTTTGTTTTGGTGTTTGAGACGTTTCGATTCGCTGTTTAATGTTTTGGTAATGCCCTCTTCGACACGGAAGCCACTGCGTCTCCTTCCATGTAAGGACTACTACATGGGTTCCAGAAATCCATATTATTTGTTTTTTCTACTTATTCTCAACAGAAGAGAGTCCACCAAGGTGTCTTCAACATTATGCCTTTCATCTCTCGTTGTGCCTTGGATACAATATGCCGTAAGTCTTGATACAATACAATACAATACATACTTAATTGACCTTTCCCCATAGGCGCTTTTCAGGGCCAATGAAACACAACGAAACGTCAGAACAGAATAACAACAACTTTTAAGAATCCCAACTGGCTGGAGGCAAACCAGTTGGCTATTTACAAGTGCAGCTGGGAAGTTGAACCAGAGACTACCAGGATCAAATTCAGCGAGTAGTCAGAGCGGGTCTTGAACCCGGTATCCCCGGATCTCAAGACAAGCGCTTTAACCACTGGGCCACACTGCCTCCCAACCAAAATCTCTGATAATTCACATTTTGACCATTTCATCTACTTTTGAAACTTGCCATATGTTTAACTCCAGGCTTATTTCTCGGCGATTTCTTTCCCGGAAATCTCTTATAATACTGGGACATTCTATATACACGGAGTAGGGGCCCTTTAAAATCAGTTGTTTTGGGCAAATGTCTACTGTATTTCAGGGATGGTAACGGAACACCTCTCACTCGGCAATTCCAACCAAAGCCAAAGAAATCTCTATCAGCACTGAATTCATTTTCTCTCTACGCCTTCTAGTTACGTCAATGGGCTCATCACCAAACGCACAAGAAAATGCTAATTCCCAATACGTCAGCGCTGTTGTAAGGTAATATTGAACCTGAGCATAGTTAAGTCTTTCCATCCGAAGGGCGACATTTGCAGATTAACTCTGTCTATAAAGGCCAGATGAGTTTACTCGTGAATGAATGGGTTAACATCATATCCGTCTACTAAAAAGATGCCCCCTCTACTGAAGAGGGGTTTCATTAGAAGCCGGTCCCTGGCGCTATTATACCGCCCTCTATGTTGTCAGAAATTTGCCTTTTGCGGCCGGCTACTCTGCCTTGATTTTCACTCAAACCTTTCCTAAAGACAAGAGTGACTGCCAGCCCAGGCATCCAATTCAAAAGTTTTTGAAACACCTACGGCTCTAGTAGAGGTCCTGTCTATTAACTATGACCTAAAATTTATATCTTTCCGTCATTTGTTGGTCTTATGGGAAATTTGTCGTTCGCTGAAGTAATGAGTTTAACTGGCACCATTCCTTTTCATTCTTACGTTACTCTACTCATAGGGATCCTTCTTTGAGAGCTTTAAGTTTAAGTGCTTTGCTTTCCATGAAATGTCATGTGCTGTAAGTTCCCGCCTTTTAAACTCGTCACACTTGAATGTGTTCATGTAACCATTTGTAAAGACTGATCGTATGGACTCATAAAAGGTCCTTGTTTTACGAGGGTAACACGTGCCAGTCAACTAGATACTGATAAACTTGTGACCCTCGGCGGGCACCTTGTAACCCCACCCCTCCAGTTATAGGCTCAATTTTAAGAGCGTCTTTTAAGAACCAGTGATAGGAAAAAACAGATCTAAGTCTATGAATCCCCGCTGATTGTAGGGAAGCTAGATAGTTCACCTAACCCTAACCCTTAACGAATCTCAATAGGTCTATTTAAGTTAGCCATCACAGCTGGACTTGAAGCTTGGAACTTCTAAAAGCTGCTCCAGTGGCTTAGCCATTCGGCTTCGCTGATTGCGGACGTCAAAGGTTCTGACTTGTTCCTGAGAGTCTCTGAGTCAGTCAAAGTGATGGGGAGTCGCAAGACTTTAGGTGAAGTAGTTCAATCAATGAATTTAAATTTGACATTAATGTTTCAGGATCAGTGAATTGGTGCAGTTGCGTCAGAGGTCGCCATGGTTGTGGAACGATTTTCTGTACTTTCTAATGCCCTCTGGAAGAGAACATAACAAGTGTCTTAAAATTCTTCATGACTTCACAAACAAGGTAGGTTTGATTAACTATCTTGTGTAACTATTTTGTCGTCACATAGTTGGGGTGATATTATCAAGAAAGAAAAACGGACTTGTCTCTCAACTGCAGCCTGAAAAGCAGGGTGTTTGGTGTCTTTTGAGTCCACTTTTCCAATGTAACGACCGCGCGAAAGATGGACAGAAGTTAAAAGACAACGCAAGGGGAGAGGGGAGGAGGTGAAGTGGGCGAGAAAATCCTCGCTGTCTCCGTATTACTTCCTCCTTTCCCCAAGGCCTTGGTCTGGCTTTCGCGCAACTGTATCGTCTGCGAATCGATCAGTGAAACGTTTATTAACAATGAAATCTTCATTCAATTGGCTACTTTGAATGTTTTTTTGTGGAAGTGCTCTTTACAAGTGCACTACACACTATGTCACCGAGTTGTAAGAGTAAGTGAGTGAGTGAGTGTAAGTCCGTGGTGGCAAATAGGTGCGCAGCGCGTGCATAAGTCACGAAAATAAACAGGTCTATTGGAAGCGAGCTTGAATTTCAACAAAGGAGCCCCAAAAATCGGCGTGAATTTCTGACACAGATGAATAATAAAGCAACTTTTAATTTCGATAACGATGGAATTACCAGGTGATAAATAACCTCGTCTAGGAGAGTGATTTT
This sequence comes from Montipora capricornis, assembly GCF_036669925.1. Classification (NCBI taxonomy): domain Eukaryota; kingdom Metazoa; phylum Cnidaria; class Anthozoa; order Scleractinia; family Acroporidae; genus Montipora; species Montipora capricornis. The sequence continues at coordinate 39,545,158 of NC_090896.1, forward strand.
TTGACTTAGTAGAAACAATGGTCAACCTCGAAAGTTAGACGATTATCACCTTTGTGTTGTATTCGAACATTTCTTGTCATTTCTTAGTAACAGTTAATAGAAAAAAAAAACTAACAAGAACAAAAACCCAGTGTCTTGCCGTCATTTTGCCACAGATGTATCCTTTGTTTCTTGAATTGGGGGTAACACGCAAGGTAGTTTGATCACGGGCGGCCGCTGAAATCGATGTCAATTTCGATTTTGCGATTCACTTGTGCAACCAAAAGTACAAGAGAAAAATTAATGGTAACTTTTTATATTTGCAGCACAAAATTTATGTTGTTTTGTTGTCATAAATCATCGTTTTTTCCTGATGGCAATTTTTTATTCTCGATCGACACTTCCTAAGAACTTTCTTCTGCTCTTCCTAAAAACTGTGTGTCAATAATTATATTTACTTTTGCGTCAATATTTGTTTGCATAAAGCAGGCCAACAAAATCTGTACCTTGCTTCATTCGCATTTTTGATAGAATTTCCCCTCCTATGCTTCTGACAGGGAGTCTTATATTTTGAAGTCTCCCATGCAGATACTAACCCCGCTGGACAGGGATAAAAACTTTAGTGAACTTGTTTCGTGAAAAGCTGTCAGACGCTTAGAGTACATGCTTAAACTTGCTGTGAAAAAGAAGTTGAAGCAACTTCATGTCAGCCTTCAAGCCAATCTTTCTCGATTCCCTTTTATTTTCTTCAATCTTTCTCCTTGCATACGGCTGGCGCGCCTGAAATTTAAATTGACCAATCGGGATTCAGCAGACGAGAAAAACTTTAGTGTCCTGACTTCAATGAAAGTTAACTGGAATAGCATTGAAATAAGGCCATTTATCTCACTGGAGATGGCATTAAATATTCAGGAAAAGGGTCTTACAATTTCCAAAACCATGCCGCTGTAAAAGGTGAAAAATATGAAACATTCTGTGACTTCAAGCTTTCAGTTTGGCGTCAAAAATGGATTACCGGCTTCTGGCATGGCAACTCGCTCGTAGTTCGTGGAGTGTCGCCAGGTAGGGTAATAGTGTTATTTTGACTAAAATATGCTGTTCCTCGTCAAATTCAACCCGGAAACCCCAACTTATTTTTGAGAAGAGGCCAAGGCAACTTTAGCATTGCCTTTATTTTTGTTAGCTTTGAAGAATATTGCTATTATCGTGTCGTTTCGTTAGGACAGCTAAGGTTGACTGCCGCTCGTACTGCGGGCGCAGCCGCTGTATGCAAGGCTGCTTTTAATATTTTACTAGCAACTACAGGGGGCTATTTTCTTGAGACATCTACCATAGCACCATAATGATTTACGATACTAAAACAAGATCGTGTACAATTTTAGCTACATATTACGCAAAGACAACTTGAATCTCTTGGAAAGTTGACAGTTATGGCATAAAGCACTGTGTCAAGTCACTGCACTATCACACGTACGCAATGCGTGCCTATTTTTTTTTACTTGAAGTCGTTTTCCACGTAAACTGCGAGAGTTCTTTCTAAGGTACCACCCCTTACCAGATGTGATGTCACAACCCTGTTTTTGCCTTTTGTTTGAGTAACATGGCAAAGTATGACCTACTGACCTTTGGGATCTGACTAATTCTTGGACATGTCAATGTAGATGGAATAGCAATGCAAATTCCTAGAGCGATAGGACTGTGGCATGCGGCGAAATCTAAGCGAAGCACAAGTTAAATAGCTTTCTAAGTTCCCAAAAGACCTCTTGAAGAGAGTACATCTGTCATTAGGTAATCGACGAACGAATCGCTGAAAGAGCAGCGAAAACACCGCCACCACAGATGAACAACGAAGAAAAAGACAACGATGAGGGTAATATATTTACGAGAAAGAAACGTTTGGCTTTCCTTGATCTACTGCTGGAAGCATACGATAACGGAGAAATCTCGCG
>NC_090896.1:39552085-39559585 GCF_036669925.1 Montipora capricornis
GCCGCCGTTTCATTGTTTGGGAACTGCAACATGGTTTCGTGACGTCATGTAAAAACCAAGATTACGGCGCTCGGTTTGGAGGGTCGGCTTACCCAGAGAAAAAGGGAAAAAGGAAAACTATTCCGCAGAGTAACGTTCAATCTCTTTTTTACACTGTCCCAGATGAAGTGCAAAGCTTTCTATTCTTGAAATATAATTTCTCTTTACTTCTACACATCCGGATAAAGAGATAAAGGCTTTTCTCAGGTTCTCCGTGACCGAAAGCTCGCTTATCGTCATCTTTATAGCCCATTTTCATTAAAAGAATGTCTTTGTAACTAGAATTCGGTGGGGGAATCTAAAGTGAAATTCGATCAGTCTCGTACTTTTGGTGCATGATTTAGCGGCCTGGTAAGCACTGTGCCAGTTTAAATCATATTCATCTTAAAGTAGGGGCCTCCATTTCTGCTGGTTGCGTATTAGCATCTCGCTTTTCGATTCCAATAGTTTTTGGTATGCCAGTCTGCTGGGTTTCTTTGATTTCATTAGGGTAGTTGAAAATGTTTCTTGTGCTGAAGTATTAATTATTATTATTATTATTATTATTATTATTATTATTATTATTATTATATACGGTTTTTGTCTCGCCCATAGAGTTTTACGCAAGGATATTATTCCGTAGAAAGTAAGTGGGCAGGCCTTAATGTGATATCTAATTTTAAATTCCGTGGGGAAAAAAGAGTTTGGTTTCTCTTTGATACTGTCACTCACTGTGGATATGCCCATTTGGTGCCAGTTTTTGTAAAAAAGCGGTTTGTCCATGATTCGGATGAGAGAATTGTATCGTAAGTTTTGTGAGACGAATGAATCTACTGAAGTTCTTTTTTCTTCATAGCTTAGCTCAGCCCAAATTTTTACGAGCTCTTTACGAAACGGATTTTTTGTTTGTGTCTTTTATGTTAAGATTACCAAAAATAGTTGGACGTCCGGAGTTTTCGTTTGTTAATTTCATCTTGGTATCTCTTTATCCAGGCGTATTTATTTGCTTGTCTTCTAGTATGAAAACGGCCAATGATAAAGTCAGCTCCCTGAGGGTGTTGAAGTTACCGTACTGTAAAGAAGAAGAGAACGAAGGGTTTGAATAGAATACAAGTATAAGTTTTATCTCTTGGGATTAACGATGTACGCGTGCACGTGGAAGAAATAAATGAACGACCTGAGGTTGCGATTTTTATTAATTAAACTTGTTTTGAATTTAATCCCCCTAGGAAGCTCTGCGTTTGTTTCCACCTGTGCCATTTCTTGGACGGACAGCTTCTGAAGACTACCAATTAAGTAAGTGTCATTTCATTTTGTTGTCAAGATCTGTCATCTGCATCAATCTCGTCTGCAAAAATCTTGCCCGAGAAAATCCGTCGGACCGCGGTTGTTGGTAGCCGCTGATGTCGAATATCGTATTTGTCAAGAGCCGCATAGTGGGAATCATCTAACAGAGGACTCTTTTCTTTTTGCGTTCGCTGGGTTGACGAGTGCGGTAAAAGAGACCTCGACCATGGGTCGAAACTCACTCTGATCAACCGCCGTCCATAACCTTGTGCGGCACTCTTCTAACTGCATTCCCTATAATATATTTGCTGACTGTGACCTGAGGCCGCTGTGTCCTGGTAATTCCACTGTTGTTAAGTGATCCCACACGACATAAAAGAGACCTTAAGATCAAGGTTTTTCGGCATTTCCCGCTAATTGCGAACGTCAGGAAGTCACGTGACCAGTGCGTTGGCGTCAGGTTTGCAATTTGAGGTTCAGGTTTGTACGGCTAAGCCACTTTCTAGAGGTAAGTGATTTACCGCAAGGTTTTTTGCACCCTAAAACATCACAATACCACGTTTGAAAGGAAATACTACTGTTAACAACTATTTCGCTTACCAACTATCGAATTCTTTTTCATAGAAACGTAATTTTGAAGACGATTTCTGAGCTAAAACAGAAGTGAACGAACGAATGAAAACAAACATGGCAGCCGGCTATTTAACCCGCGAATCTTAAGTCCCAAATATGGGCAGACGGCTAACGTGAAACCGCTAACCGCAAACCGCGGCTTGCCGTTTGTGGTAAGATCGCCAAACCTCCATCTTAAGGTCCCTAAAGTATCACGTGGCGATTTGGTCGCTAAGTAACCACCGCGCATGCTCAATACAGTGAGTTTCGAGCCGTGGCAGAGGTCTGTTTTCCTGTACTCGTCAACCCAGCGAGCGTAAAAAGAAAGAGACCTCTGCTAGTATGGAAAATGTCATCTGATCTGGCTTTGCATGAAATTTGACATATACGTTGGTTTATGCGCCAGAGAAAAAAGAAAAGAAAGAAAATGAACGAAAGGCTACAAGAAATCACGGATAGTTTTCCGAAATAAAAATGAAAACAAATAACGTCGACTCTCTGTTTCCCCGCCCGGACTCATTGAATATTTAATTGTAGACCTCGTTTGCCAACACGAAATTACATTTTTGCTGTTATTGTAGTGTTATTTCATCTCAACCAACTCGGCAGTGTTGTAAACAACACTGCAACATACAGATGTTGAAATCATGACATTCTTTTTCCCGGTGTTTCAATGAAATTGGAGAACTTTCATTTATCTTCAGATGGCTATGTTGCTCCCAAAGGCACCACTGTTGCAACTTCAGTCATCGCACTGCATAGAAACCCAGACGTGTGGTCCGCCCCGCTGGAGTTTGATCCCGATCGGTTCCTTCCAGAGAACAGTCAAGGACGCCATCCGTTCGCTTATATTCCATTTTCAGCTGGACAAAGAAACTGTATCGGTGGGTCCTAAAAAAACTGTACTTGAACAAAGAAACTGTATCGGTGGGTCCTAAAAAAACTGTACTTGAACTCAGCTGTTTCTTTGAACCAGACAGAAAAGAGCAATGCTTTGTTTTTACTCTTGTCTTTTTGTGTTTCTCCTCACTCACTCACTCACTCACTCACTCACTCACTCACTCACTCACTCACTCACTCACTCACTCGATACGTTTGAGCGCCTGAAGACTGGCACTAGGTGTGGCTTGATTACCTTACCTTTAGCGCCATCTTTCATTGCTTCCTCCTATCGCTAGTTCAATTTCCTTGCAGTGCTCAATTTTCCGATTTGTTCCTCTAACGTGAATTTAGGTCGGACTAAAGCCGACTTGTTCGTTTGGACGGACAAATCGTCTTCAAAAAATCGCCTTCACTGACTCACTCACTCACTCTACTTTAACATTTCTTTCTTTCATTCATTTGTCCGTACGTTTGTAAGGTCGTTGGTTCCTTTGTCTTTTGTTCGTTTGTTCATCTGGCCCACTCTTTGCACTTCTCCAATCATTTTTTAATTTTTTATTATTATTTTTATTGTCTTTTATCTGTATTTTTTCAGGGCAACGATTTGCTCTTTTGGAAGAGAAAATTGTTCTGTCGAACGTCCTGCGTAATTTTTGCATCGAATCCACGCAGACATTTGACGAACTCCACGTATGCTCGGAGCTAGTCACAAGGCCAAGGGAAGGAATATTTGTCACCTTAGGAAAGCGATTTTAGCATCTGATCTTGCAGAAATTCAGGCGGCACAAATGTGAATTTTAAACTATTAAAATTGACTCGTATAACAATTTTTTATTGGTATAATTCCTGCAACTAAAATATCAGAAATGTTCCCGTTAGTATGATTTTGCCAATAAACAATTTTTTACTGATACGGACGCCATCTTCGATTCTATTGTTCTGAACAGAGACAAATGCGCGCATGATTTTGATTTTGGAATATGAGACAATTCTTCCCATAACCCCCGTAACAAAATACCTCAGTCGCTGTAGATAGACATTGTCCTCTCAGAAACAGCTATAAGTTGATAAGAGGTCTTGTTCTTTTATCTTGTTTCGATGGAAAAGGACAGCCAACTTGAATTCCTTTTGTAATTTTCCATCAATCCCGGGCGGTCAAATTAGACATCTGTTTGTCGAAATATGTTTCAAGACAGAGGATTGGAAGTCAGACTTCATGTTATTTTCCGAGATAGTAGAGTGTTGCTTAGTATGAAACAACATGGAAATGTACACGAAAAAAAGTGAAGTTAACTTGTAGACTACAGTGGCTTGTTAGGCGATCGATAAGTACAATCCGTTGGGTCAATGCGAACGATAACCCAAACATTTGAATTGATTTGGGTTCTGCAGAGTAGAATAATAGGCTCTCTTTTTTTCAAATTACGGTTGTTTACATGAGAACACTATCTTCATCTTCAGTAGCGGACGACTCTTCAAAATGGAGACCAATAGTCCGGTCTATTCGTCCATGGGCGCATTGTCCTGATACCTGATTTTGAAAGGATTTCACATTGTAATTAATCTTAGTCAAAGGAAGGATACAAATTACCTTGGTTCGAAAAAAGAGTTTAGCCGAAAACTATTTTTTCAGTTTCCTACAACATGAAGGCTTTTTTCCCCTTGAGTTTCCCATAATATCCCCATTAAACAATAGAAGATGGCCGCCGTATCGCTAAAAGTTCGTTTCCAGTCGGCAGGTATGTTTTGCAGATTGCAGGTTGAAATTTAATTATAACTGGAAACCGCTGGCTCTTAAAAGAAAGGTAAAGCGATAGACTTACTATGACTATTACATGACGCTGTTTACGATAGACGGAATATACTTGCCGAAGGGTGAAGTTGCAGGTGCTTTTACCATGTGAAAGACGCCAACTACTTTATGGAAGAACCCCTGATAAGTATATGGGTTATTAACTATTTTTAGTGCCAGCGGTTTTCCAGTTATAATTAAATTTCAACCTGCAAAACATACTTGCCGGTTTCCAGTTTGAGTTTTGAAAGCTGAGTGCAAATAGACGCTACATTGCTGGTCAACTCGTCCCACCATTTTTGAGTGGAGGGCGCGCAGTTGGAAATCTTGCGCGTTATTGCGTGCATTTGGGAGTTGATGCGCAATGTTTAAAGCTGGTCGAATTTTTTGATCCAAGAAGGCATTTCCTTGGGGACTTTAAGATCTACGACGGCGACGTTTACAAAAACGTCACCTCAGAATACAACTTCACGCAATCCTTATTGTTTCGCTGTTATTCCATCTCGTTCACTCCGTACACTGTAGGCGAATTACTCTAAAGCTAAATTTCTACGAGCGGTTTCAGAGTAAAAATATAGAGCGAAAGATTCGCATTTGTACGCTCACATTGTCGTGAAAACCTCAAATGTAGTGATTTCACGTTGTTGTTATGCAGAGTATAGCAGAAAAACGGTTGTCGCACGTGCAGCACGATTATTTTTCCTCTTTTAGCCAATGATTATTGTTTTGTGCAATTGACGTTTCTTGAACTCCCTTGAGCCCCCTCGTACACGGCGAGGAAAGAGGTGAGCAAACTGCCTCGCGAGGTGTTGATGAAGATTGTAGACGGTGCAAAATCAGAGATGCAGGCTCTGAAAGAGAGACAAAAGCTGAAAACGTGAAATCGAAGAGTAGGAGAAGGGCAAGGCCGAATTGAGTAGAAAGCTTGAGTTGTTAAATGCCAGAACCAAAGTCGAACAAGCCGAAAGAGCGGAACGTAGATGAAGAAATGAACAACGGAATGAATGAATATTTCAAGGAGTACTATGCCCGGAATCCTATTAATGATGAGCCTTTAGCGCCCCCTGGTAGAAATGGTACCTCTGCCACCTTTAACGCGAAGGCAATGACAACATTGTCATCAACGGATCCTCCTCTGGTAACCTTTTCATCAGCATGACTAATACATTCTCATTGTCCAAGCGATTTACGTAGTTGCGGTCCATACTTGCTAGGACCCTCCTGGTGTCCTCCAGTTTCCTCACAAATTCCATGAGGGATAAGGCGTCAGCTTTCCGCACGTGAATTTCCTTTAATCTTTTCACTGATGTGCTTCCACAATCGTACTAGGCTGTTCAAAGTTTTCCTGGAGTGTTCTGCATGCTTCCGTGTACCTTTGACCCACCGGTAAGTTAACGCAACTTCTGATTGCTTCCTTTGCTATCCCGGCACACCTAGCGAGCAGCCGAATAAGTTTTTGCGAATTGCCAGACACTTGACTTTCAATGTTGTCCCTGAAGTTTGTCTTGAACTCCGGATATTCTAGGGGATTTCCGTTAAACTTCATCAACTCCACGCCTGCGCTATGGTCGTCCAAGCATCAAATTGCGGCGAATGGAGGCTACTCTGATCTTCGAGTGGCTGGAACGGGTGGTTCATCATACGAACTGGTGTGGTGTGTTGCGGGGCCATCACTGGAGAAAACTCCGCAGCGGCAACATTTAAGCCTATCGGGGTTGCACAGGGGTTCTGGATGTAGACACGTTTCTTTCTGGCGATAAGCCAGCGACGGTGTAAAAAGGATCTGAGGCAGTAACGTAAGTGCAGGCTGTTAACAGAGGAGAAAAGTCAACTGTAGAACTGAAATTCACTTCCCACCTTGAAGCGTGGGACGATGCTAATGGACTAAATTCCTCCCTGATCGCGTTGATGCCTGCCACTGAAACCACATGGGGTGTTGTGGAAAGGGTGATGACTGGTTCTGATTCAACACACTTCTGAGCTGTTGTTACTGCTAGACAGAGCGGGAGATCTTATCATGGGTGAGGGCCTAGCTGAGTATGCAGATTTTGTCGAGTTGTTTCGGAGAGTAGCGGAACGTATCAACAACAGGTACCGACGAGAGATGAGGGTATCTTTTTCCAGCAAACGAGACAAGAGAGAATCTAGTAATGGAAAGTCAGAACGCCAGCCTACTTCCTTCGCCATAGCGGATGCCAAGTTACTATGATGCTCAGCGATAGGCTGTCGCGTGTTACGGCCAGGCATTTGATTCTCAGGTGTGACACGACTGTTAGCCCGGAACACATTAGCCCGAACACATTGCCCAGAGCACCACAGAAGTGCGCCCATTGTTCTGGACTACATGGTGTCTGGAGATATCGGGCCTTCAAAGGCGTCCTGTTGAGTGAACGCCTCAGACCTGTTCGACAGCACAAGCTCTGTAGAATATGCCTTGACGATGGACACATTGCTAGGCAGTGTAGCAAGTGCTTCAACTACAGGATATCTGGATGTGGGAAAGATCACCACTATCTGATAAACTCTTCAGGAAAGAACGTTGGAGAGAACTGTCTCTGGGCTAACAGTCGTGACACACCTGAGAATCAAATGCCTGGCCGTAACACGGGACAGCCTGTCGCTGAGCCTAATAGTAACTTGACATCCACGATGGCGAAGGCAGTTAACGCGGTCGCTCCCGAGATTGTTGACGAGTCCGGAACTGTAAGGTCCAGCGGATCCGTTGCAGTTTGTTCGGTTAGAGCAAGTTGACCGAGAGTGCGCTTCAAGGTCGTTCCTGTTAAGATAAGCTGTCAAGGAAGCACCATAAATGATGTTAAAGGAAAAGTGATGGGACGAACATGTCAAGCCCGTAGGAATACCACTATCGGCTTCCGATGTTCAGCGTTCAAGTTCAAGTTCAAGTTCCC
>NC_090896.1:39564585-39569585 GCF_036669925.1 Montipora capricornis
TCAGTTGTAGACTTACTGAATCAAATGAAAACCGGAAAGGATTGAAACAGTTTTCAAGCAGATAAACTCCTTCAAAACTATCAGTTAACTAGTGTCCAGGTCGTCACGGTCCCAACGGTGACCGTATCCCTTCAAGTGGACTTACAAAACACATGCATCTGATCGGCAACTTTCATGGTAGCGTCATCTGACTACAGCTTCCAGAATTCAGTTTGTTTCTCACTCGTATTAATTTTTTTCTAATCCCAGCGAAGTAAAAATAGCAATAGCACTAATTAGCACGCAAAGCAAATCTAACGGATTCTGGTAGTTGAAGTCAAATGGTGTCATCGCGCAAATGTGCCATTGAAAAGAATAACTATCTTAAGACAAGTTAACTGATGAAAAAGTTGTTGATTTCGCCTCCTATCAGATCCAAGAAATTGCTTGCTGGACTTGAGCTGTCTGTGAAGAGTCAGGAATAAAATAGAAATGTCAATCAACAAAATGGGCACCTTTTTCACTGAGTTGGCTCCTCCCATCCTCGTGATTTCTTTGGAGGGACAATTCTTAGGGTGTACCGTATTGGTCAATACGGGAGATCAATAGTCTAATGAAGTTTATTCAAGTTTGTCTGAGCTCAGTACGTGATTTATCGCACCGTATTTAGTCGTCGCGCAAATGTGCCATTGAAAAGAATAACTATCTTAAGAGAAGTTACCTGATGAAAAAAAGTTGTTGATTTCGCTTCTTATCAGATCCGAGAAATTGTTTGCTGGACTTGAGCTGTCTGTGAAGAGTCAGTAATCAAAATAGAAATGTCAATCAACAAAATGAGCACCTCTTTCACTGAGTTGGCCCCTCCCATTCTCGTGATTTCTTTGGAGGGACAATTCTTTGAGTGTACCTTATTGGTCAATACGGTAGATCAATAGTCTAATAATGAGGCTTATTCAAGTGTGCACGAGCTCAGTACGTGATACACGAACCGTATTTAGTCCCGTTTCAGCAATAGTTCCTTGTTTTTCATAATTCACAAGAAAGGAATGATAACAATTCGGGGTACATAAGACCGCGTCCAAAGCAAGTTAGTGATTAGTTTGCCGTGAGGTGCGAAGAAGCTAGATATCTCTCTACATATAACGGCTGCTTTACAGAGTCACTGTACTACCATCACTACATCAGGAGGAAGAACTTCAATAAGGTAAAAGGTCAACAGAAAGGTGGTGCTATTTATTACCAAAGGGCTGTGACATCTCTATCGGCTTTGTGCTCTACGGGGTTCTCTCTGATTTACGCTCCCAAAACTGTTCGCACTCTCCAAGGCATCATCAAGTTAACATCGTATCGCAAATTTGCTGGTCACACCCTAAATCCTACACAGACTGGACTTGAAAATGTTTGACTGATACTATTAGCACGTTCTCAGTGTGTTTTCATACTCTTTCAGGCCTTACAGACATCAGGTTATCATCGCTTAGTTGAGAATCAAAGAAATAGCCCGAAGGTAAGACAGGAAAGGCTCTTTTCGATAAAAACGCATTTCATTATTTAAAAAGTATGGTGGTGCTGTTACTCCTCTTTGATTAAAGCTAGCATATGTACTAAACATAAGCATCTATAAAAGGAATTTTCATTGTTCCTATTCCCGCGTGCGAAATGCTTCTGTTATTCATGTAAGATCTACTGTTTCAAAATTCACATGGACAAACACCCCTATTTCCTTAATTTACAGCAATAAATTTGACTAACAAGCTGAACATAAGCACATCACAGTCTACTTTCTTTTTTTTAAAACCAAGCTTAACTCTTTTTTGAGCATTCACAATGCACGCACTCGGAAACATTTATCAACGTTATTATTAGGCATATCGTGTCTTCGACATCTCCCTTCTCTAGGTGGCTTTGGCCTCAATTTTTCCTATTTTCGAAACCACCTTGGTCTTTTCCTTTTAAAATGCCGAAAACACAAATACTGGTACATGAAAATGATGCTCAAGATATTTTTGCCCTGAAGGATTTCATTCACAGAGTATTAAAAGGTTATGAATCGGATGTCTCGCCCCTGGATTAAGCGAAATTTCTTCGACATCGCGTTTTTGTTAACTCTTAGTGCAGGTCGGTATTACCAGTAAAGCTCTATATGTAAACTGAACAATTTTAGGAAAAATCTAAACTGCAATACGATCAGGTCACGGAAGAACGTCCCTTGCTCACTTTTTTTCCTTTTTCGATTAAAATGAGCGTTTCTTTGTATATTCATCACGGAACTCAGGAAAAGCGAAAGTGATTACGCACATTATTTTCCAGGTATCGATAAAATTAGGCGCCAATCAAGGAAGTGATAAATGGCGACTTAAGGACGTTCGCGCGAAAATCTTCCGACACTGAAGTTTCATTTCTCGCCTGAGGTTAGGTCACCGACTTTGTTACTGGGTCGGAAAGTGGGTGGGATTTGTTCGTTTTATTTATTTAATTTTTTTTTTATTTTCCGTGTCGGTAAAAGTCTTGCCTGTCACTTCTCTGGTAAGTGGTGTCTTTGTGCGAAAAACAAACACATGGAGTGGAATCTTAAAAGCAACGAGTAATGGACTTCGACAACAATCTATCGCCCGTCGAGCCGAAATCAAAGTGAGCTGTATTTCAAATATTTTACCAAGTGTGCTGTTATATAGAACACGTACACGTACCACAGGCAACCCAGTGTATGCTTTACGGAAGCATCTCGTTTTAAAAGCAGGAACCCATGACCTGGAGCCTACAACTCCATTGTGTTCGTGTCACGGCGTTTTCACGAACCGATTTATTTTTAGATGTAATTTCCCGCGAATGAGACTCCCACAGGACCCCGATGATCAATTACAAGAAACTAAGTGACGTCTTAAGGTCACCGAACCAGAAAGTGCAGACCGGTCTGTAAAATGCCGTGACATACGCCCAGTATGGGATTTCACGAAAGTAAAGGAAAAGAACGTAAAAAAGGTGCATTCATTTTGAACTGCGTAATAAAAGCATAAAAAAAAAAACAGCCCCATTAAATGTACGCAACTTCGCTCACTACAACTAACCTTCCTCGTTCCTTTCAGCCACTACTGGATTAGGTACCTTTTCTATACCTTTTTCAGCCTCCTGTTCCTTTCTCGTTAACGTTTCATGATGAAGTGGAAATAAATATGCCATTCTTTTGCCGGCCTGTAAATTTTTGCGCGGCGTTTAGGGAGCTTAAGCAAGCACGTTTTTGAGACGCGGAAGTGAGCTGTTTCTTCCCCTTTTAACTTGTCTTCGCACAACAACATTTACTTTGCTAAGTATCTTTTCTCCATCAGAAACGATAAGTATAAAAATCGGGGAGACAACACTGTGCTGGCCAAGAAATTTTTTTTCCGGGTGCCGTCCGCGTCTGAAAAACGCGCGCGCTTAAGCTCCCTAATATCTTAACTAATTCTTGAAGAAACGCTTGACATATTACAGTCGTGTTACCTGCGCAGTAAAAGTTTCGCATAAACAATTAGCGCGAACGTCCTTAAACTGACACACACGGAACAGATTAGTCCGCATTCATAAAAGAGTGATTGAAAAACTCTCTCAACGTTGTTTATGATGGACGCGCCACACTAATCGACGCTGCCACTAACTTAAGAAGAAGTTAAAAACAAAAAGATCACATGTGTTGAGCCTAAAAGTTATAATGCTCAGAATATTACCAAGCCTTTTTGATAATCGTTGCAAAATAGTTTTCAATGACATACCCGAGTAATGTAGGTGGAAATTTCATCTCAGAGGACGCTTAAATATTGGTTTGAAATGTCGAATAGTTCTCTTTACTCTGACGTCAAAAATCACGCTTGTTGTCAATTATTCAGGTTACATGACACTTACAACTACCGAGAAAAACTATTTCCACGAAACGTTTATTTAAAATTATATTTTTGACACGCACGAAGACAAGAACTCATCTATTCTGACGAATCGTAAAATAAAAGGTCTGGCCACCAAAATAGTTGAGGAAAAAACTTTGGAAAAAAAAATAATAATTTGAAGTGTTTTAATTCTATCATATGTCTCTCTTAAAGAGATCTTTTAATATCACGCTCTTTAAATTGTGGTTTGTTTATCCCTACTTGACATTTCTCCTCTTGTTCTAATGTTCTGGCTTGGATTTTACTTCCCTCTCAATAATGGTTTTCCGCAACGGAATGCAAAGTTTATATATCAAAGGCTTTTTAATCTTTTTAAGGCCAAGAGAGCCCAAAATATATATTGTGCCAGACAGGCAGCCAAAGAGACGAAGCGATAACTTTGAACTAAGGTCGAAAACTTATGACCTATAAAATATTTTGTGAAGTCGCATCCAGATTATATTTTTCCGCCGATAATCTTCGTTGATACGTCCGAAGCTGTAATGTCACGGGGTTTGTCGTTTTAATTTGGGGCCAAAAATGTCTTCAAACCCTCCTTTCCCTTACTGAATGCCTCCTCAAAACTATTTAAGAGGAAGAGATCAAATGACATTAAGAGAAGAAAGAGTACAGGCCGATCACCCTCTGTTGGTGGGGATCTGAGCATCGATCTTCAGTTATTTATAAACGAAATACAGATGAACAATACTGTGGCTATAATTTATTACAATATGCAGAATTTAAAGCAAATGAATCAACAAATGTTTGAAGGAAATGTTAACTGAGTCGTGTGTCATGTTGTTTTCGCCGTCCCGTGCTGTTTTTTAAAACTTAAAAGCGCTATTTTGCTGTGAATTACAATGTTGATGGAGAAATCCGACTGCAAATAATTTATGAATGAACTAATTTCTAGACTATAAAATACTGCGATCTAAATATCGCTAACAAAGTCTTCTTCTGACCGAAGTTGATGAGTCTTCCTACGTTCCGCATAATTGATTTTTAACTTTTCCGTGTATTCGAATTTTTCAGCAGTCTTAACAGACGCATGCAAGGAAACTCAAAAGCTTAACCAAACGTTCACCACCAGAATCTAAACCTAAGTATCTTAATCTCTCTGAT
>NC_090896.1:39574585-39612085 GCF_036669925.1 Montipora capricornis
TCTCGCGTTCAAATCGCTCTTAATTAAGCACCCATGTACTTTAACATCAGTTTTCCGTGAATACATTCCATATAATACCACCTAGTTAGATGAGTCTTACGTTAAGATAATTCTGTTCAAGAAAAACAGACTCCAAACATGCATCTCTGTTCACTAAATTAACCTGAACAGCACAGCCATATCATGTAAATACTTCATTGACCAAACGTGTTCGGCAAACATGTCTGGATATTGTCAGCATTCTTTTTCGCGTTTTATGAACCGAGACGAAGACCGAACATCGGGCTTTCGTGGAATGTCATTCTGTCTTTGAGCGCTTCTGAAATCTGGATCATTTTAATTTTCGTTTGGAAATGTCACTGCAGACCTTGTTTTTTTTTCTTTTTTGGTTTCCTAAAGTGCAGATGTGTGTTTTAAGGTTCGAGTTATTAAGGCCATCTAGTCGATTTCCAAATAACCAAAAAGTTACGTACGAAATTCCAGTTTCGTCCTGTGTTTTTTCTTTCAGATCAGTCTCTGCAGCCGTTACCTAAAACAAATAAGAGGCATTTTAGGTGGCCTTACTTAAGGCAATTTTCTTTGATGCTCACTTCGGGTGCATCTTCCGGTGATAAACTAAGGAAAGGAAAGATTTTTAGTAACGTATTTTTGCTCTCGTCTATACGTTTGCTTGCATGTTTTGAAAACGTTTTCGCATCGACGCAAGAGGTGTACAGCTTTACGCATCAGTAAACGCCAGGGCTCAGTTGGTCAAAGCACGATTTAGCTAACCGAGTGTAGTTTAGTTTCTGTTCAATAAAAACATTTCCAAAATATTTTCACCCTTAAGTTTAGACTGGAATTTTACTTAACTTTAGGGGTAAATTTTGATTTGCAAAACCTTCTCAACGAGCGAGGTAAAAACTTCGGTTAAATCCTAATTCTGGGTGCGTTAATCGGCTTCCGAACAACCGGGCCCAGGATGTTTGATATTCGTACTAGTATGGACTTGTCTAGCAATTTCTGAATTCATCGTTCGAACTGAGTTTAATGCGTTTCCTTTTAATGAAAACTTGATTTAGGGCGTTCTTTCGTTTCAGTTGTTTGGCTAGTATCTGTTATTGAGCTATATTTCACGTACATACAACAAAGCGCTTTTAGTCAGCATGCAGTATTTTTGGTTTGAGCCGGTTGGAGGGGTGGACGGACCGTTTCTCGAGTTTTGGACCAACTAAAGGGCCAATATCACTACAATTCTAGTAATAAGTTTGTTCAAATTGCGAGCCTACTTTTTATTTCACACAAATGGCCCGTGTAACACGAATGAGGTAAATTTCAAATTATTTCTTGAACGGAAAAGAAACTTGTATTATTTTATGGCGATTTCTCCTAGACATAAGTTAGCCTAATCCATTTCCTCCGCGTCATGCGCGGCCATAAACAACCACCACAGTTTTAATGCACGTTTAGTACTTTTTAGGAAAACTGCATTTTTTTTTAATGTTTAACCTTTCGAAACACATTTTGCTTCAGATCCAAATTACGTGACAGTGCCATTCGAAAACAAAACATTTGCGGGGCCTGCACGTTTTTCCTCCTGTAAACCTAAAATTTTAAGGAGACGATTTTCAGGAATTATCTGTAGACAGCAGGGTAATATTTCATGTTTGTTTCAATATCGCCAAGTAAAGCCATCATCAATGCAGAACGATTTCGTTTCTACTCTAAACTGAAACAATTGTTAGACTTATCTCTTTTCGGTGCCTCATCAGTAGTGTCACAACGTCGTTAATAATAGTATGGTATGCAAAGCAGGATAGTGTATCCGCCAAACATCTCCATCACAAATGTTAATGATCAGGTCACTCTAAAGGTTCTTTCGCTAACAAGAAAGAGAGAAGAGAAACCGCAGTCACAGAAGCGCCTAGCCATTTGTTTGAAAATATTGCACCATGGTGTCCTGTCATCATTAGCTACTAGTTCTGAGATTACACAAGTCATTCACATAGCCCAGGCAGGCTTCGCGTGCCTATGTTTGTAACGTAGTGGTGAATTTGCTTAAATAAGGTAAAAAAAAAAAAAAAAAGGTGCAACTGGCAAAGATTTTCACCGTTGCAAGTATTTCTCACCGGCTTACGCTTATTCAATGACAGCAATGCCTCTTTTCGTTTTAGTTCAGGATAATGAAAACATACCAGGAAGGAGATACCCGAGAGCTCATTGTCCAGGACTTACAGATGAATCAACGCAAGGAAGTTTCCTTTGCTGATACTACTGAGTCCAAAGGTAATGTTATTTTCTGGCTGTTAGAGGGGTTTTCCGCTAAGTGTCGAAAATAATGTTCTTTGCTGTGCAATCGGTTGGGAAATCTGTCGCCACCTTTTCAATCCAAATCGAAAAAAGTAGGAGACGTAGTCCCCGGTGTAGTGGTCTATCAACTAGCATGTGGTTATTGGGAAGGGATATACAGTTCGGGGACTACAGTAATTGGTAGAAGCTGTTGTAGCGTCCCTGCCAGCTAAATAAATAAGTCCCTTGTGCGCCCGCAATTCTTGTGCTTGACACCCTTTATATGAAATAGCTTTAAATTTCGATTAGTTCATTGCGTTCAGTCTGCGTTTGTCCTGATTGGTCAAAGTAGTTACTTTGGTTTAAATACTTTTGAAAGTGGCTCTATATGTTGCGTGCATCTGCCCTACCGAAAAACTTGACTCCGGACTAAAGACCAGAGCATGTTTTTTTTACTTAGCTTTTGCACTTTATACACATTTTACTCCTGTTTGGAAACGCAATGGATGACGCAGA
This sequence comes from Montipora capricornis, assembly GCF_036669925.1. NCBI lineage: Eukaryota > Metazoa > Cnidaria > Anthozoa > Scleractinia > Acroporidae > Montipora > Montipora capricornis. The sequence goes on from NC_090896.1 coordinate 39,577,370, forward strand.
CCTCTGAAGTGACATGTCCTCAGAAAATAAACGCAATCTGCGCACACATAAATGAACTTCCCATTAACCTTTGCGATCGTCTGCTATCACTATCTCAGGATCACAAACGATCTCTTTAAGGTGCCCCGCGGCTATTTATGGGGTCGTGTGGTCCCTTTTCAAATTGCATTTTTGAAAAGGAAACTAGTGGACCAGTTTATTAGAAATTTCAGCCTCCGAAAGAAGAAACCTTGAATAATGTAATGGCGATTGAATTCCATCTGTAGTAAAAGGTTTTACAAAACCTTCTTTTTCAAGAAAATGCAATTAATTTTAATTTGACAGTGTAAAATGTTTTCCAAACACCTCGAAGAGGCTAGAAAACACGGAGGCTTTACTCACAGCGAATTACATTTGCCAAGCAAGCGACTTCCTAAATTTTGCCCTCCTCTCGCGTCTGACCCAATTGTCGCCTAAATGTAAAAAAGATATTTACCCTGAAGCCACCATTTTTAAGGCTGACATCATGTAAACCTTATGTGTAAAAGTTTCGGGACTTTCAAGAAATGGGCCCCGGTGAGTGGTACCAGGCGCGCTGCGAGTTGTGGGATTGAGAATTGTAATTCGTGGTCATTTGCCTTCACCGCGTAACGTTGGTTCTTTTGGTTTTCAATTTATAGTTATTATCGTAAAAAAGGGAGCTACGTTTTTTTGCCTGTGTGTTTAAAACTATCAACTGCCTATTTCCACTTAAGGCTTTATCTAGTGTACCCTAAAACCCCAAGGGTAGTGCCATTGCTTTGGTCGGAGGCACACGTTCCCTGTTTTTTTTTTTCCACCTGCTGGTTTTTAGGGGTTTTCGTGTCCAGCTTTGGTGCCTTAGTTTCTTAATTCAATGCCAATTTTATCTGTGTGTACGAAAGTTGAATAAATGGCACGGTGGTTTTGCTGGCCAACCCGCTTATATATCAATGCTGTCTTTGTCCGCGTGAGTGGTGGAGGCAACATGAATGTTAGCAATCAATAAAGATGATTGTCTGTTCTACTGCTTGCATGATCGAGAAAAGCAAACAAATTATATTATTTCGAATTACTCAAAATTTCTCGAACTGTTTTACATTCTTTTCAAATAGTGCATATACCGGGGTATTACAAATGTCCTTGCCAAGTTCGAGCGTTTTTTGTTTGGACGGTTTGGAGAATTTAGGTTGCAAAGTTGTGAACTTCTGCTTACCAAATTCTCATCGCTTCGTAAGCATCCTCATTAATTATTAGATTATTCAATGTTTTTTCGTTTTGGATTTTTACACATTAAGTTTAAATTATGTCATCCCTTTTAAAAGTGGTGGCTTCAGGGTAAATCTATTTCTCACAATTGAGTCAGACGCGAAAGGAGGGCAAAATTTAGAAGTCGCTCTTTTGGAAATCTACGGTTTGGGTTCTCATGTAACTCGATGTGAGTAAAGTCTCTCTGTTTTCTAGCCTTTTCGAGGTGTTTGGAAAAAAAAATTTCACCGCGTAAAATTAGAAATAATTGCATTTTCTTGAAAAAGAAAGTTTTGGAAAAAACTTTTACTGCAGATGGAATTCGATTCTGATCGCCAGAAAATCTAAATTATTACATTTATTCAAGGTTTCTTCTTTCGGAGGCCGAAATTTCAAAGGAAGTTTTCCTTTTTAAAAACGCAATGTAAAAAGGGACCACATGACCCCATAAATACCCGTGGGCCACCTTAATGTAACTGTAACCAAGCCATTCAATCAAAAGTCAAATACGTGAGGGATATAATTTGTATATTTTTACACTACCCGCTTTGTTGGTTTCACTTGCAAGCGTGGGTTTATATCATGTTCTGTGGTTTTTATTCAGAAGAAGCTCTACATTACCAAATAAAAAAGGAAGAGACTTGTCCGATGGCTTCTGCAATGCAAGGAAGATGTCCATTTAGTGGTACTACTGAAGGATTCAGGATGAGGCCCCAGGATCCAAAATACCTGAGATTAATGAATTGGGTGGAAGGCAAAGAAATGGTTGATACTCTTCATCAAAAGGCAACCAACGTAAGTAAAATTTAACAGGTATGAGCTTTCTCCTACTGAAAACATACACCAAAGGGGCTCAATCCCTTTGTTTTTAGAGCAATCTAGACTTCTGGACGCGTTCTTTTTGATGCGATGGCCAATAGACGTTCGGGCGAAAGCCAAGTAATGCTTTTAACTAATAGCATTATTCCCAACATAACAAAGTAACTACTTTAGATGGACATCTACAAACCCTGCACAGCCACAGTACCAGTGGAATTCGGCAAGCAATAGGCATCAAAATGGAAATGTTTTACGACTTCTAATTTGATATTTTTCACATTTTTTCCCCACAACATGACGGTAGAGAATTCATTGGTTTAGAAAGTGATCTATGAAAAGAAAGAGAAGGTTCAACCTGGCGCTAAGCTTTTATAGATTGTGCCAGTAAAAGTAACATAATATGCTACTAGCAGTGCCCATTTTTTGCCCGAATTATGTTCAATTTGTGCTCGTTTTTCCAAATTATGCCTCTTGTCCTTAAAATTATTCCTTTTGCAAAATGAGCGAAACAAGTCGAAAAAACGTATCATGATAGTGTAGCAATACTCTTTTTGCTGTCACAAGCTCCTCTTCTATTGTGTTTTGCTTTCTTCAGTTGTCTTAACGCAACTTTGTCTGGCTATATTGGCTGGTTCTGGTGTAACCTCGGGGCAAGTTATCGGGCGGCGTGGCTGACGCGATTTTTCAAACTTGCAAATGAGAGATACTGTGACCAACACCATTTAGCAACTTTCGGTCCCGTCATCTCGTCCCAGACTGCCAGCCTTCTAGGGATGTTCTCCCTCTGTTACTAATCGCGAATTCAGCTAAACGTTGAACAAAAATGGTCTCAGGCTTATCAATATCTGCCGATAATGCTCGCAGTACTTTTTTAAAATCAGCGAAAATTATGCTAGTTTCCTCAAATTATGCCAGAAATTATGCTTGCACAATCTATAAAAGCCTAAACCATTCATTAAAAGAGTTAAATCAATTCAAAGCTATTGTCCCTCAAAACGAAATGTGCCTGTTTGCAGTCCCTTTCTGGATAGTGGGAGCACAAGCAAATAGCAGGGCGAGACTGGTGAAATCTGAAGTGAATACGCTGAGGGGAGATTGGGAGAAAGGCGGGACAAAAGCCTCTCTCCAGTCTCTTTTCGGTTTTTCCTCCCTCGCTCCAGTCTCGCCACTCTGTTGCTCATCGCGCTGTTGATGGACTGCACATCTACGGTCCAAATAGGGACTGCAAGCAGTCGCAAATCTCATGTTTGTCTATATTTCTTATCCAGTGCGCGTGCTCCCAATTTATGATGTGGCTCGACATTGCGTCACAAATTGCGTGCGCAATGAGGATGCGCAATAAGGTATTCTCCGTCTTCAGTTATCTAGGCTTACCTGTTATTAATTGTTCCATTGCAGCCTCTTCACTGCACTAATGGCCGCTGTACTGGATCAGTCATGTTCCCGTATGGAGGAGAAACTCCCAAGCAGAGGCCTTATGGGGTACCAAGGGATAAGGAGGAAGTCAAGATTGATGCGCAGGACTTCTTCCAACAGTATTTCACCTCAACTAATCGGTAACTGTCGACCTAAGCTCGTTTGTGCCAGAAAACCATGTCAGTTCTTTATATATAGAGAAGTTTCCAGTCGAGTGTCGACAGTAATTCTCGTTTGGTTTTGCTTTACTTCACTCAGTAATTTTGTTGGAAAAACTCGTGCCACTTTCTCAACCAATTACAGCAAAAACAAAACCAATCATGACGTGCACGCGTTAACCTTCCCGCGCCTGGCTACGGCTGCGCGAAATTGCTTCTTATTCTGATCGGCTCATCGAACTGTTTGCGTCTGTTGGGGTCAGAGTAATTGTAAGGCTTTTGATATTACGAGAGTTTTGAAAATCGCTCTATGACCTCTATAAAACGCTTTATTGTACTTCGGAACTAAAATTCGTCTCTTATTGTCAATTATCTGGTTTTCTCCACTCAACAGATACAATTGCAGATTAGATATTATTTATGCATGAGTTGTGGTGCAGTATTATCCTTAATTGGTTGATTTTCATTTTTTTTTTTGTATGTTGGAATGTATGATAACGAGTATGGCAGCTGAGCAAATAATTACGTTATAACCAACTACATTAATGTATTGTAAATACATTAAAAGGGGGCAGAAGAATAGTATTCTGGGATTTCTTTTCGAACGCAAAGAGGCTGATATTATTGTGCTGATCACCTGTTTTTTGTTTTGTTCTGGTTTTTTTATTGGCATTTGCAGCTCCAACAGTGATAACTACCAGAATAGAATGGCTGAGGTGATGAAATCTGTGGAAGAGACTGGTACCTACCAGATGACGGAAAAGGAACTCATCTTTGCTGCCAAAACTGCGTGGAGAAATGCCCCAAGATGCATTGGGAGAATACAATGGAATAACCTACAGGTGTTACTTTAGTTAACATGTAACAACGGAAAGAGTGCTCTAGCTACCTTAACGTCGGACAAAAACCTTTTTAGCGACACATTTTGCTCGTCCTGTGCCACGTTTTTGGAAGGTCTCTAAAATGGAGTGGATGTAAATGGGATATGACAGTCATTAGAATGCAAACAAGCTGCTGATCTTAACATTGTCTAACGCTGTACATACATTTGATCTCAAATCTGCTGCAGTACAAGAAAACGGTGCAGATATTAAAGAAAGCGTTTGTGGATATCAGTCATCAAAAATTCTATAAAATGACAAGAAGATTGGCTTGAAAGATGAGGATCTGTCCTGTCAGTTGTTTTATTATTGGGATGTTCACTAATGTCATGATTAAGAAATTTGACTGCAGAAACGTTCGGTTACTAAATTTCACTTTCCCGGACCTTTTTTAGTTCTGAACGTTATGATATGATGTTGTCAACCCTTCAAGTTAAGGAATTTTTATCATGCAAGGGAAAATTCTGTTAGCACACCCATAGGTGCATTTCGAATAACTGGCCTAAGTGATTTGACAAGGGTAAGACAGACAGTAAGTAGACAGATATGCAACAGTAACTGCCATCCAAGACCATTTTTTTTTGTTCTTGTCAGGTTTTCGACGCCCGCCACGTAACGACTGCGAAAGAAATGTTCGAGGTACTTAAGAAACACTTAGAGTACGCAACGAATGGAGGAAACTTGAGATCCGTGATAACAATTTTTCCTCAAAGGAGAGAACAGCATAAAGACTTTCGCGTCTGGAATTCTCTACTTATTCAGTATGCTGGGTACAGACAGCCTGATGGTACTGTGATTGGAGATCCAGCCGGTGTGGAGTTCACGGAGGTAAATCACGTTACAATGCCGTACCTATCTTTCTCACCTGAGGTCAATGGAATGACTTCGGTTTTATTTTTGTTTTAAACAGTCTATCCAGGTGCGGATACAAACAGTTCTAACGATTTGATTGTTAAAAAGATAAATTTCTTAGAATAAAGGCGAATTTCCAAGTTGTTTTCTTGAAAGCTTTCCCACAAATGGAAAAAAAAAAAAAATAATGGTTTGCGATTTTCGGGCACAGTCACACTCAATGGAGTTTTCCAATATTCTGTCCGAATGACTCAAAACCCTGGAAATGGCTGCACTTTAGTGAATTAAATTTTTTTTTTTTTCGGGGGAAAAGCATTTTCCCGGACCCTTCGGCGCTCTTGTTATATTGGAAAACGATCACAATTTTTCCTGGATCCTCCCCTGCTATCCCATTGTAACTTAGTATTAGGTTTAGTCTACCAAAAAGGTGAGTAGCATTTACACATAAACACTTAATAGTCGGAGGTTGCTTTAAGGCATAGTAACGTCTGGAGCAAGATATAGTCCAATTTGCACAAACAATGCCTTGTTTAATTGTAACTGTTGCTGGTCACTATGACCCGTTTTTGCAGTTGTGTTTGTAGTCGCCTGGTCTTTGCCTGGAAGAGACGCTAGTGTTAGAAAAAATTATAATAAGTATATTAAAATCAACGTGATATATCTTAAAAATACGTGTTTTTGTCAAATCAAAGATTACTCTATCTTGACTTGCCTTCAGCCAGAGGCCAGATCACGAAAATCACAACTATTAAATACTTTATTGCCTACAAACATGGAAAGGAACTGTTTTAATTTTTGCATCCGATCTCGTCAGGTAATCTAGTCTTGTCGTAAATAACAGATATACACTTGTATCGTGTGCCATTTATTCGAATACTTCTCGTTTTCGTTAAGCTTTTCATCGGTAAATGGGTCTTACTGTGGTCGCGTTATATCTTTGGCACTTGTATTTGCTTTGCTTTGTTACTCAGATTTGTGAATCGCTGGGGTGGAAAGGAAAAGGTGGCAGATTTGACGTTTTGCCTATAGTGTTACAAGCCAATGGTGGGACACCCGAGTTCTTTGAAATTCCCGACAATCTCGTTCTTCGAGTGAAAATCAAACATCCAAAGTAAGTGACTATCGCTGATCAGCAGTCTCCCTTTCCTTCTTTTCTTCCTACGTCAAAGTTACCAAACCATGTTCCATCAAACACAAACAGGTACCAGAAGAGTCAGGTCTCATTAATCCGGGAAATTTCAAGCCCCCCACCCCCCCTCCGAACTTCCCGATCTCACGTCCGTAATGATTTGCCTAACCTGTTTACGATTGCCCTGGAGACGCGGTTCGTTGCACCGGCGATGCCATTTTTCTTTTCACATACAGTTGTTGGCAGAGTGCTTTCGAAAGCAGTATCCCCGAAATCGCCCAATCCAAGGCAATCAGCGATACAATCACCAAAAGCGTTATTCCGTTCAGGATCGAAACTGGTGAAATCGATACCATGTTTAACACAAAATTCCAAAAAAACTACACCGGGCCACACTTTCCCATTAGGGCCTATTGCGTTAAATTAAGCTGATGAACTCTTTACCTCTCCAGATATCCCTGGTTTGAGAAACTTGGTTTACAGTGGTATGCCCTGCCAGTGGTCGCCAACATGATGCTAGATGCAGGGGGTCTGGAGTTTACAGGCGCTCCATTCAGCGGATGGTGGGTATTTAGATTTTCCAAGAAAGGATCCTTACCCTACTCCTTAAAGAGAAGTTCTCAGCAAGTTGTGCCCCCCTCCCCCCCGGGGTTTTCGGAATCCAGTTAAATTCTACTGCTCTGTGGGGTGGGCTGAGAATAACTTCCAACGGTTTGAATTCTCTGCCAGAAAAAAATAACTGACATGCAAATTATGTGAACTGAGAACTAGAGATTAATTATAACGGGTGAAGGATTCTCGCAGCATCTAGCAGCCCTTTTACATTACGGTTTATGAAGGGAAGAGTAAAAGGAGAAAACGGGGCCACTGTTGTCACTAGAAATTCGCCTTTTCACTCTTTAAACCACAATTTCAAATTGTGTATTCTCCTTACTGTTTTCTTCTTTCTTTTTTGATGTGTTAGTAGGGGAAGTATAGTTAACCATGGAGACATTTTATCGTTCCTTATCTTTTACTTTTTTTCCAGCAAAAGCGGTCTGTTTAGTGAATTAGAAATTGACAAAGAAATGTGAAGCAATCGTTATGGTGTCATAATTAATCAACTGATTTCACTTCGCATTTCAGGTACATGGTGACAGAAATTGGAGCCCGCGATCTGGGTGATCAGCAACGCTACAACATGTTGGAGGTATGCGAGATATGGAGTCCTGTAACGATGTAATATCTTTAGACCTCAGTTCTTTTGCCTTCCAAAAAGTCCAGATCGAGTCAGAAAATGAAATTAAGACTACGAATGAGACTAAGTAAAATAAAGTAAGGTTAATCATAATTGGAGTTTAAAAACAGCAAGTCAGGCCAGGTAATATATGTTTTCTTCTTGACTGGAAATATTGATATGAAAGCCAGGGGCGTAGCCAGGATTTTTAGAAGGAGGGGAGGGTAGGGGTGGTCATATTGTGTCAACTGGAGGGTAATCGCGTCTACGTCACCTGAATATTGTAGGTTGTTTGCTTTAAAAATGTTTACAGGGGGAGGGGGGGGGGGGGAGTGTCACAGGCACCTCAGGAACTCCCATCTTTTTATTACTAACACTGCGGCAAGATGCCATGAGTAAGGGATGCAAAAAGCAAATCGTTCTTTTTTCGTTTACGTTCTGTTGTTTTTGTTAGGTGATAGCCAATAAGATGGAGTTAGACACCAGGAGTAATGCATCCCTGTGGAAAGATTTTGCATTGGTAGAACTCAACTATGCTGTCATGTACAGTTTCCAGGTAAGGAAGACATATTTATGGTATACTGAATTGGGTGAATTTCATTCTGACCTTAGAAGTCTCAAAATTGAGCTATCATCTACACCAATTTTAAGTGGCAGGCTGCGGTCACCTCAAAGGTACAGAAGCATTTAAAACTAGAATGCTTTTATGTCAAATGCGCTGATCTTTATAGGGCTCCCTGTTTGGTTTCTCTTAGACCGAAATCGGGCGCTAACTAAGGCTATTGCAATAAAATGAATTACTGCTCATTTTCAGCGATAATCGAGAAGCAATGCTTCAAAATGATGCTTTAAAATGTATGTTTCTTTAGGAGGCTGGTGTTACAATAGCTGATCACCATTCCACCTCGGAGTCCTTCATAAAACATATGAAGAAAGAGGTGAGTGATTGCTGAGCAGTCTTCTGTTACAGTCTGCATATTAGCGTGTCTCGATTATATAGAGCGATGCAGATGCCATTTTGTATTTTAGCCCAACTAACATCGTTTGTTGTAAATTTTGCGATAGATGAAGTTGCGAGGTGGCTGTCCAGCGGACTGGGTGTGGATAGTTCCTCCAATGTCAGGCAGTGCTACGCAAGTTTTTCACCAGGTGCATTTATAAATTTCCTTTGCTTGAAAATAATTATATCGTAGTTTCAATGTGGTAGTTTCGTATTTTCCATGTTTCCTCTATTTCTCTAACGCCATACAATTTTGGATTTTTTTGATACAGGAAATGTTGAATTACGTTTTGAAACCTTGCTATGGATATCAGGTAATTGATGGGGCCAACTTTTTTGGGACCTCGTGTCCGTCAGTTTTGCCCCTCATCTAGTCGCCACGCTTTTTCTTTTGTCTCTTAATATGTAATTATAATGTTTGCGAGCTAGATGAAAGTATCTGAATAAATTATCGTCTTCCATGAACTCATTTAGGCGAGGTGTATTATTAGTGCACTTATAGTACAATTTATTTTAACTATAACAATTAAATCTGAACTTATTCCATATTTTGGCGAAACGTGTGTCAACGTGCGCTCTGTGATTATAGCCATTTTGCCAGTTTTCTGGGCGTTTATTTCGCCGGAGGAGGGGGAGGGTCTGATGAAAAATTGCTTGGGATTTATTTTGTATGGCGAAGGGGGGTGTTACAAATTTTTTGATGAACTTTTTTTTCGGTTATAAAGAAATACAGCACATAAGTTATCAGTCGGGTGGCTTAGTGGTTATCAACGGCGCCTCCCACCTGTACGACCCAGGTTCAACCCTGGCCTCGAGGTCGTATGTGGGCTGAGTTTCAGTCGATCTCAATATGACTCCGAGGGTTTTTCTCCGGGTACTCCGGTTTTCCTCTCTCATCAAAATCGACTCTAGATCAATAGCATCCGGGCGGATACCCTCGTATAGGGATAACCTCTAGTATCTCTCCCTTTCATTGTATTGAATGAATAAAGTTGGTATAAACGCAAACCCTTTTGATTGTTTTTCATTTTTTCATTTTTTATTGGACTTTTGTTGCGCTTTGAACCAGCACTTACGAGCTCGAATGAAGAACAACATACATGTATAACTTGATGAATTGGGTCATAGCTGGGCCTTAGGATAGAACAAAGCAGGAGCTGTTATGTCAAAAATCAACCAATAGTTTTGCTTTTACCTGAAACAGATCTCACCCTGGAAGGTTCACAGTGGAAAGAAAATATCATTTAAGGCAGTATCGAGGTGGGTTAATTAACATGGCCAAAACAGTTGTTATCCTAACTGGTTTATGACAACAAATGCATTTGGGCGGAAAAACATAATTAGTTCTGGGATTGCGCCAAAGTCAAGGCCAGATAGGTATTGAGATTGGTCGTGCTCCTGATTGGTTGAAAACCAGGCTGTTTGCTTTGGTTGGGTAGGACAACACAATTCAACAGCTGATGTTTTTTTATCCCTCTTCTCTGTTCCCACTGTTCAGATTTTATCTCAGGCTGACAATGGGCTGTGTTCCCACTTAAGGCTGTTCTTTTTTTTCAGAACAAGATTCTGAATTCGCCTTTTTTGTCTCCTTTACAGAGCTGTGCGTTTCGCCGCTTTTCTAATGAGGAAAGTGCTGTCCAAACGTAAGAAGGCTACAATTCTGTTTGCTACGGAAACTGGCAAATCAGAGGGATTTGCTCGTAATTTGGCCAAGCTCATGGGGCACACCTTCGATGCCAAGGTTTGTCTTTATGATTAACAAGAAGATTTTTCTCTGCTGAGTCAAGCTAAGATTTGAATGCATAATGCTACTCAATCTGCGAGACAAGGATGGTTTTTACCAAGTGGTTGCCTAGCAACTAATCAGTTATGTTGCGCATCTAAGCCGTCGTATTTTACTTAATGTTGCTCTCCACTATATACCCGGAAAACACACACAAAGCTGTAGGCATGGGCCTGTTGATCAGCCAGGCTCACGATACAATTTTATGCACTTCCACCTCTATAATAGTTGAGAAACTGAAGGAACCATAGCCGGACACTTAAACCCATTAATTTTAAAGAAACATACCAATAACAGAAAAAAAATGGGACTGTGTATCCCGATTACTGCTATGGGGCAACCTTCGGGGCTTTAAGGTTTTTATTCTTACATTGCAAACTAAACTTCGGATTACAATCGAAGGCGGCGAGGCTGACCGTAGAATGACCTCGATCACTAAAACCGTCACTATTCAAACTCATTACCCCACTATCCTCTGCGCGTTACACTCGTGCCCGGTTCTCAGTACCGTGGGGGTAAAATGTCAAATTACACCATCTGTTAGTACTTGGTTCGATGGATGTTCCACTAATCGTTGAAGGTATCTCACCAGGTTCTGTGCATGGACGAGTACGAACATGCGCAGCTTACCCAAGAGACCCTCTTGTTTGTGGTCACAAGTACTTTCGGCAACGGAGAATCTCCGGAGAATGGAACAAGCTTCACTAGCTACTTGGAAAGGATGAAGAACAGCATCGATGCAAGGCCTTTGAAAAACATGAGGTAGGGGAAAAGTTTGCTATTTTTATCAAGCGCACAACCATGAGAAGAATATTGGTTCAGAGGCAGTCTTATGATAGAATCTAATAATAAAAATAAAAATAAAAATAAAAATAAAAATAAAAATAATCATAATAATAATAATAATAATAATAATAATAATAATAATAATAATAATAATAATAATAATACACCCTAAACATAGCAAGGGCATTCAAGGTTTCGACGAGTTATTAAGGGATATAAACTCTTGTTCCTTTCTCAAATGTTGGTTCGTTAGTTATTACCAATTGGTTTGTAAATAGGTTTAACAGTAGGGATTGTTACACAATAGTGCCTTTTCCTACTTATATTTGTAAGCATACTTACGTACTACATACTGCATAATAATACCACCACGTATAGGACTCTTGCGCATGTGCTATCGGGTTTCTCCGATTTGGCCCAGTCTAAATACCTGGAGAGACACAACGCAGTACTAAAAGTCCTCTTCAGTTCCTCCTTGGTATTCGCCTGCAGTGCCCAAAGCAATCTACGAGTCACCTGAGACTCTAGCGATTTGGTTTGTATCAGCTTATGCCGAGCATAAACAAGGTCAAGTTCGTCAAGGCGAACAGAGTGGACGCTCGATTTTTGGACCACAAGTGTAAGAAGTGGTGAGCTGTATAGATGTCCTGTCCATGGATAGAGCATTGGGAAAAAAAGTCCGAGGAGAAGACGGCTAAGTACGGGCCTTTGCAATTCGAGCTGAGGAAGCAGTACCCTGGCTATGACGTTGAAAAACGTAACATCATCATTGACGTGCTAGGGGATTGTCAAGGAGACTAAACCTGACAATGAGGGGGTTTTTCGTTAATAGTTCCTTTAGACTGCATAGGTTACGCTGTGCTCCCTATATATGTTATTCTATTTTAGCACCCATAAATTTATCAACTCCATAATAATAATAGTGACCTTATACAATAGCGCACACGTCTAGTTGCACGTGCGCTTCACAAAAACAATAAAATAAGTAAACTAAAACAATAAAAATTAACTAATAAGATAAAATTAAATCTAATAAAGGACATAATTACCTTTAATAAATTTAACAAAACGAAAAGTGTTAAGTTTCCTCTTAAATGATTTAACTGTGCTGGAATTTTATATATGGAAAGGAAGGTTGTTCCAAATCCTCGGGGCGGACACATGTACAGCCCTGTCAGACAGTGTCCACATATATCGTATAATTTCAGACATCGGTTGTGTCAGCAAGTGTTGAGATCTCGAGCTCGGGGGAAGCAGGAGATCCGCCAAGTATTGATGACAGAGACCTGTGAGAGCCTTTTATACAAAAAGAAGATGCTTGAACACGATACGATACGAGATGATAAACCCAAGGCTTACCAATTGAATTTATTTATTTCGTATCGGATGTGTGTGTTTACAGTATATCAAGATGAAAAAGTAATTAACTATCGAAGTCGAAAGAAACCTAGATCGAGCTAACACTATGTTTTCGTCTGAATCAAAAATTGACTCTCCCCCCCCCTCCCCTCCCCTTTGCTTGCCAAAGCATATTTTGACTTTGTAAGCTCTGCAATAAGCTAAGAGATTGTAGTCGGTTGAAAGGTCTTTCCACCTTGGGTTTGCTTGTCTGGCCCATATTCCTCCAAAAAAAAAAAAAAAGCCAACAACAACAACAACAACAACAACAAATTTGAACACCATTTAACATTCACAGTGTTTGTTCTTTGCAGATATTCAGTATTTGGGCTCGGATCCAGACTCTACCCTAATTTCTGTGCCTTCGGCCACTATGTGGATAAGCACCTGAAAGACCTTGGAGCTCAGAAAATTCTCGCCATAGGTGAAGGGGATGAACAAAATGGCCAGGAAGAGTCGTTCAAGGAGTGGACCAAGAATGTGTTTAAGGTATCTCAGCAAAAAGCAAGAAATCTTAATCAAAAACCCACACGGGCACAAAAAGGCATTGAAATGAAAAGGTCTGTCAGAAAAAAAAAAAAAATGAATGGTTGGAGTAGTCGAGTCTTTTGATGTAGCAAACGGGGCTTTCTCTGGATTTCTAGGTTCATGTTTGATATCCACTGACGTTTTCATCAGCTCGTGAAGTGATATTACGTCATTTACTGCCTTTAAGTGGTTAATTTTACATTAATGCATGCTTAGCGAGATTACACCAGGCTTCATCGCCCTTATACGCAACCTGGCATTTAGTATAGCAACCTGAATAAACCAATAATCACAGCATGACAGGTGTTGTTTGCTATTGCGGCAGCAGATGATCAAGATGCGTATAAAAGACCTTGTGCAAACTCGTTTCGTCCACGAGATCTTCACCGAGTCGCTTTGAGTTTCACTGCTGGTAACCAGTCCCAGCAGAAGCCCCTGGTCATCCGATAACTTAGGAAAATAGCCACTAAGGGTATCCATCTGATATCGTTATTATTTTTAGGCGGCTTGCGATTCGTTCGGTGTGAATGACGAAGCTGCAAGTAAGGTGGTCAGTGAATCATTGAAAAAGATGGTTACTGGTTGGAGTCCTGGACTTTACCGTTGGGTGAACGAGAGGAGATCACCAAACGACCTGTTTTCAAGTAAGTCTGTTGGTGAAAAACAAAATGATGATGATGATCATGATGATGATGCCGCTGCTGCTGATAATAATAATATTTGTAATAGTTTTAAAAAAGCCTACATCTTGTTGAGTGGAGTTCAATTAGTTTTCGTAAGGGAAAATCAAAGTTATTGCTGGCGAAACAGCAAGGAGGGAAATAACGCGATGTACCATTTGCCTAATTTTCACGCGCCAAGCACGGTAGAATGAATTACGTGCGACAAAGATTGATGGATTTGTTGAGGAAGTGCCAGGACGTTTCTCTAAATAATTGACAAAAGAGAGTAAAGAAAAAAACAAATTGTTTCTTTGTTTACTTGAGAGGATCTAATCTAGGAAACAATACGTACTCTTAGCTTAATGGCTACGTTTGTCCTAACTACAATCTTGGACAAAACTCATTGGGAAAATGTGAGGCTCTAATTTGTCTGTGTGATAAAAATTAATATCTCGCTACTTTGCCCCCTCCCCCCATTTCAATGTTGGTTAAAAAAACGGCCAAAGGCTTGCACAGTATTTTGCATCACATTATCAACATTGGTATGGGGGAGGGGGGGGGGGGACGGGGGAGGACAATATACTTTGTGAGTGCATGTCAAAGGTTGCTTAAGATAGGATTCTTCTCAAGAGTTTTGTCCAAGATTGTAGTTTGGATTTACAAAACATCTGACACGATTTACAATTGAAATCCTCAAATTTCCGTCCTGCTTTGATGTATAGATCTTTCCAAGGTGTACAACAAGACGGTCTGCCCTGCAACGGTCATCTCAGTAAGTGAGCTCCAATCAGAACCATCAAGGTAGGTCACTTTAGATTCCATAATGCAATTGGATTGAGTTTTGATCGGATTAGTGGGATATCAGGATATCAGCAATTATACCACGCCCGAGAAATGCCTGAGAAGTAGCGGGCAATGATTCATTTTCTGGTTGACCTCGCAGCGTGAATTAATTCTAGCAATATTTGTTGGTTTTTATTAAAGGAAACATTCATTCCACTTGTAGATAGATATAGCCAACTCACCGCTACGCACTGTCGGCCAAATGTCCGCTGTTGTATTAAATGACGCTTGTTCCACAATGTTAATTACTTAATTAGTTAGTTAATTAACAGACGAAGCCTTGAACCAACTATACGGTAATTAGTAGAAACCGAGAACAAGATGTGGTCAGTTATACACGAGCATAAGACGTCATTTGAAAGAGACTGCTCCCTAGAGTAAAATCACGTGTTCTGAAATGGGAGAACAAAACGTACTAGCCAAAGAGGTCTATTCCATTGAAGTGACTCATTTCAAGCTAGTTGGTTCGTGAGCATGGAAGTTTTCCTCGCAGGCGCTGCCAGGCAGGTTGTTGAAAATTAGACCGCCAAGAAGTCAGGATACTAATCTATCTAAATTTGATGGCAGCTTACCGAGAAATGATTACCGATGACTAATGATAGGAACTGGGGAAGAAATCGAAGGTGGCGATGTGTTTTACTTGCCTGGGGCAGGAATAGTCTGGGACATTAAGCGACCTTGTATTTTATATATATATATATGTTCTATGGTCTTCTTAAGGAAGGCAATAGAGGTTTTGCACGGCAGCCATGTTGCATGGCAGGAACAATAGATTCTTTTTCCTATGGGAATAAATGTTCTTTCTAATGCAAAACATTTTCATTGTTCCTGCCATGCAACATGGCTGCCGTGCAAAACCTCTATACATGACTATGTTCAGTATCTTAAGCTGCTATCCTTTCTCGCAGTCGCTCAACTGTTCTGGTTAAACTGGCAACCGGCAAAAGAAAAGATCTGGCTTTTGAACCGGGAGATCACGTGGCCATTTTCCCTTCCAACAAAGCCAGTCTAGTGCAGGAATTGATTGACATGATGCACGGAAAACCTGATCCAAACCGGCCAATCAGGATTGAAGTCGCGCGAGAGGATTCAGGTAATTCATTTCATTTGTAGGCGTCAGTTGTGATAACAAAGTTGAGAATCTTAAACCAATAAAGATAAAACTTGGCTAAAAAAAAAGCCTTTTTCCTGTGCGTAGCTAAAGCTGGTGGAGGGAAAGTCTGGGAGCCGTTCAATCGTCTCCCTGTGGGCTGCACGTTAAAAGAGGCGCTGACAAGATACCTTGACATCACAAGTGTTCCAACGCCGCAGATGCTAAGCTACTTGGCAAAGCTGGTACGTTTAATAGACAGTATTAATTGATAGCATGTGTCACGACGAAATATTTATATTAACCAGTGCGTTTTGAAGGTTCCTCCGCTCTACAGTCAACATCAGGTTAACATATTTTTTTCCCTTTTTACAGGCAACAAGCCCACTGGAAAAAATGCAACTTGAAACACTGGGCAAGGTAAACACAAACTTACAACAGAAAACGAATTCCCAATTACGCTGTAGCTGATGAACGGGTCAAGGCATATACTCTCAAGTGTTATCGACTGAGATGAAAATGCGGTAGCTCTTGTAATTTTTGCGTTGTACTTTCGATAACTGATTTTTAATTTGCTTCTCATCCAGGGTGGATCTCGGTACAAGAACTGGGCCCTAAACAAAGAATGCAACGTTATCGAGACTATGCAGGAGTTTCCATCGGTTCAAGTTACCGCTGACTTGTTGTTAACGCAGCTTTCAACTCTTCAACCAGTGAGTTTCCATTTCCCATTTTCGGGATTGATTGATTGGTTGATTGGTTTTCTTGCTTATTGGTAGTTCATTCCTTGATGAACGTGTTGGAGATCTTCCTTTTCACAAGATTTTCCTACTGAACAAATCAACAAGCAAAGCAAAAATGCCGTTATGGAATAACTATTAGTGAGCGCAACCCTGTATTTAACGTCTTACTTGTTACTTGAGTTTCTCGTTTCTAGATGGTATTGATAAATGACTACCGCCCTGCAACAGCCACAACAAAAATATGTTCATTTGACTCCGAAAGTTTTATTCGATCGTGTTTCTGCTATGCTTGGAAAGAGGAGATTTAAATTAGGAAGGAAAGAAAATTCCTTGTAAAGTCATTTATTATTATTATTATTATTATTATTATTATTATTATTATTATTATTATTATTATTATTATTGTTATTGTTATTATTATTATCTGCAGAGATTCTACTCAATATCGTCGTCCCCTGATGTCCATTCAAACGAAATCCACGTTACAGCTGCGGTAGTTGAATACAACAAGAGAGGTAAGTGGAAACAAATCCAGTACACTGTTTAATAACAAAACATTGACGAACTAATATTGTTTTTAATATTGTTTAGCGACCATTCTTTCATATTTTGAATTTAGTGGTGGAAATTAGAATCTCAGTCTTCAGCGTTTCCTCAACACCGTGTCGCTCTCGTCACTTTACATAATTAATTCTTTCGATTTCGTCTATCACTCTCTCCACAAACGATCGTTTATCCCAGACTTTTGAATGACATCAGCCGTCGCCTACTTCGTAGAGCTTGCCTCCCACTGTACACTGTTGACTGTGATCGTTTTGTTTTCGCAGGTGGCGAGGGTCCGCTTCACCATGGGGTGTGCTCCAAGTGGCTTCAAGGATTGAGACGTGGGGAAACCATACCTTGTTACATCAGACAGTGAGTTTATTCTTTTCAGGCTATCGTTGTTGTTATTTTTCTGTGGGACTGATCGGTTATAACGGTGAATTTAGAAGGTTTTTATTTGTTTGCTGCGGGTCCCGCCTTTCTCCTCAACAACACTTTGTTCAAATATACAAGACAGGGGGCCGCAGTTGTGATTGATTTGAAATTTGGCGCTATCGTACAAGCACAAACCCTTCACGGCCCCCTACCCACTAACGGACTCGTGTCAGAAAACGTGATATTCTCTATCACCACTAATGCAACAACTGGTAGTTACTGGTAATCTTCAGTTACCAACGAGGTGATTTTGATAGAAATTTACATTTTAAATCCTCTCTGCTATTGTCACAAGCCCTCCAACTTTTTACCCTTTCGAGAAGCTTTTTTTTGATTGACCACAAAATGCCCCGGCATTGCTTGTGTTTCTTAATGGTACAACTTCTTTGCTTTCCTTTATTCAGGGCCCACTCCTTCCGCCTCCCAGTCGATGGCTCGGCTCCTGTAATTCTTGTGGGGAATGGGACGGGTATCGCTCCTTTTCGCTCCTTCTGGCAACAAAGAATATTTGACCTGAACAACAAATGTCCGCCTGTATCATCAATAACAGGAAAAAGGCAGTGGGGAGACATGGTCCTGTACTTTGGCTGCCGAAACTCACGCCTCGATGACATTTATCGCCGTGAAACCGAAAAAGTGGTTCACAGCAGGGCTCTCACTGGTGTAGCTACGGCGTATTCAAGAGAAAAGGGAAAGCCCAAGGTATGGTCTTCGTCAGAGAGGCGCAAGTTAGAGTTTTGTATCTTATTGGTTAACAACTGTGGTATATGTAGACTTACTGAAATCACCTAGCTCTTTTAGGATCATTGTAGAAGAGAACAGTAAACTACAGTGCAGTTAATAAGTCGTTCGGACAGTTGTCAAACGAGGGCAACTGATGCCACTGATTCGTCCATCCTTAAAGCAAAACATTTTGTTCTCCTTTTGGTGTCTTACCCGAACCCGATTTCCCCTTAACCCTAACCCTACACCCCCCTCCCCCCGCCCCTCCCCGATCCGTCTGTCTATGGACTAAAATTGGTCTGTGAGAAGTGAGACCTTTCAGACTCAGCATTGTAATGTGCTAACGGTCCCAAGACTTAAGCCCCTCGATAGTGTAGGGTCTGTTTGTGTAAATTGACGAAACGCGTGCCATCTACTAAGAGGTAAAGAAAGTCTGATCATTGGAACCCACTGAAATAATCCAGCTTTTGTCACCCAGTCTAGAAAAGAAGGGAAGTCGACAGTCCCCTTGTATGAATTAACCATCAGCGCACCTCATATAGTGGTTTGAAAAAGCATTGAATATTCAAAACACTTCGAAATCGTCTAGTTCTTACCGCTTACTCTAAAGAAAGTTGGCGAGGGGTAATTCTACTAGACTATTTCCCTCTTTTTTCTTTTTGCTCAAGCTGTTTTACAGTAATCAATCTTGTTTCTTTTTCACAGCAATACGTGCAAGATCTCCTGAAGGAACACTCCTCCGACGTCTGTGACTTGATACTCAACAGCAATGCGCATGTGTACGTGTGTGGAGCCGCTGCTATGGCTGAAGGCGTCAATGATACTTTACAGGTGCTGATTACGCCACTGTTAATCCCCTTAGGAGCTGGTTAGAGTTTTTCAGTGGGAATCACTTTGAATGCAAAGACATGATTAAGTCAATAAAATAAGGTTGGCTCAACTAGTTTTTGAGGAGCAAGGGTGGCACAGTCGGTTAGTGCGCGGCTTTAATGCAAAAGGTTCTGAGTTCGATCCCTGGATCTCACATCCTTGTTTCGACTTCTTTTCTTTTAGCGTAGCCTAAGTAGCTTTAAATACCCTTAAAACGGAGCACTGATGGAAAGAGGGGGGTAAAATGAGCGCACCGTCGGCTTCCTGGGAGAATACTCTCTACAGAGTAAAGTAACTTCCGACGTTAAATAAGGTTACCTTTACCTTAATGTTGCAATTGTCTTGTGAAAGATGTTTTGTCTAAGCAAAGAAAGGTTACCAAGACACTTAAGTTTCTTGTAATATATAACATCGTCGGTTTATTTCATCTCCTAACAGGCCTTGATCACGGATCGACTTAAGTTGTCTCCCGACAAAGCCGTGGAGTTCATGAGCAAACTAAAGGTAAATTTATTTTGTGAGATGAGCTGTCCTTAAATTAATTAATAATTCATGAAGAAAAAGCATAGGAAATCACTACCGTGAAGGAGGTGCGGATATGTGATCTTTGATGAAACACTCTTCCTTGTGATGAAATGGTATATGAAATGAATCATATATGAACTGCGGATATGAAATTAAGTGAAGATATGATCTTCGCAGTTATGAACGCAATTTTTACAATTGCGTAGAGAAGCCTGAAAAATTCAGGACTTCAACGGGGTTTGAACCCGTGACCTCGCGTGTCAACCCTATTACGACAAATGACTATCTCCCAACGTCAGTGGCTTCATAGCTCAGTCGGTTAGAGCGTCGCACCGGAATCGCGAGGTCACGGGTTCAAACCCCGTTGAAGTCCTGAATTTTTCAAGCTTCTCTACGCAATTGTAAAAATTGCGTTCATAACTGCGAAGATCATATCTTCACTTGACTCTTCCTTGTGTTTGATATATTACTTTATAAATAGAGAAGAAAAGAAAAACTGAACGAAAAAAAAGGACGCGATGCAACGTTAACACAGTGATGCAAATAGCGTAATGAGTAACTTCTCCTTTATATGATATATGATATAAGGGAACCAGGAGAACAAAAAATGCTTAAAAGTAATCTAAAAGGGAAAGACATTATGGCAACCCTATTACGACCCTTTTCTTTTAATTTATTTTAGTCATCGAACCGTTATCACGAAGATATATTTGGTTTCGCTCAAAGGATCAAGGAACCAAAGGACATGAGGTAATTTATTAAATATTGCTGAATGGTAAAATTAAATTAAGTCATGCTAATAACAAGTTTTACATGCACACCCCAACCCGCTTGTATTAAAAAGCAAAAACAAAAACAAAAAAAACATTAACCAAAATGCACGTTTGATGAAGGCCGTGAGGTCGGAAAGCAAGAAGGGAGAGAGCTTTTTGCACGGTCCTGTCAGAAACACACACAGCCCCGTACTAGGCGACTTGTAATAACTCTGGCAATGAATTGTTTCATCAGCATTTGGCCTTGAACGACGCCAAACAATAAACAAAGAAGGCTGTTATGTATGGACTATTTTAATCTTTAAGGGGGTGTTGCGACTCCTCTCACTCACTCCTCTCACTCTTTAGCACAGAACATGCGCGGCAAATGCTAGAGACGTGTACCCTGAAAACTGAGATTTAAAAGGTGTAATTTAGTCCACCCATGTAGTGTGCGTGGTAGACGAAAGTTTGTACAACCGACATAAATCGCTTCATCCCTTACCTGTGTGACTTTTAACGACTCGGATAATTAATGATTACATCAAAAGTTCGAAAAGAACTTTTTATCTATAGCTAGCGATATTTCACTTTAAACATTCCTGTCCTGACTATACCCTCATGACGAAAAACGTTAAGTAAAATTGCTCTTCCCTTTTTTTTTTTTTTTTTTCAGAAAACAGATCAAGAAAGGAGAGCTTTGAGGCGTATTGTAAAAGGCCTTCCGCATGAACTTGTCAAGTGACTATGCAAGTTAAAACGAATGGTGCACAACATTAAATGGGTTCCAGAAAGAATATTAATAGGACACAAACTAGGAGGCAGTGCACAAACTTTGCTTGGCGCTTTGAACTAGCTATCCGTTATATCGACATGACTGTATGTTCACTATCCACGGCCCGCATTTAAAAATTGTTGCGGAATGTTTGTTGGGTAATATTCGCAATTATTAAATTCCCGACCTCGGAGAATGCGATTCTAGCTTTCTCATTGGTTCACTGGATCACGGTTATCAGCCGTTTGACCTTATATAGAAATGAATGCGGGAAATGTCACTAAGTATAAAATTTTTGGCGCCCAGAAATCACATCACTTTCCGGTCGTTTATTAAACTTAGATAAAATTTAGCAAAAGCGAAGGTTGAGAATTTAGTAAAACAATTATTCCATTCGGCTTTGTTGGATAAGACATTGGTAATAGCTAACTCGACGCTACGGGCCTCGTTGACTATTTACCATTTTATATTCAACGCGGGCTCATGAAGTAATTGTAAAATATATCGCTACTATCGAGTAGCACTGCGATGAACTAGATCCCTATTATGGGAGAGTACAAACTCTCTTAGCTGTGTCATCTTAGAGAAACTTCATTTGGGTATTGTGTTGAACATCTACAAGGATTCGGAAACTACAACTCACCGTTGCTTCTCGTCATCCAAAGAGCTGATCAACCGTTTCGGTTTTTCTTTCAATGCCTTACATGTATTTTTGGCCAGCTCCTGGATTTCTGAAACGCATTATCTGTTGGACTTATTCGTTTTAATTAACATGATCACGTGATCAGTTGATGCCCAAGGCCTGTGCAGTGATGATAATCCTTGCACAATGCGTCACTAAATTAGGTACTTATAATAAATAAGAGATATTAGTATAATTCCATAGATGATTATTGAAAATTCGTTGCGCTGATTGGCGACTCGACTTCGTCACGGTTTTTATTCACCGATACCCGCCTCACCTTCGGCGAATACTTGTTAAACATAACTTGGAGTTCTAAGAGAGACAACTGCAAAAAGAAGATGTGCACTCTTGGATCGTTTTAAGATAAGGAGTGAGCTTTACATAAAATTTATATTGGCATGGACTATTTTGAACAAATAATCGTTTATTTGTGTTAGATATAGTAGATATTTCCAGGAGTTAAGTCAATACACAGCTTTGAAAAGATTAAGTGTCTCATTGGACTACATCATAGATAAAGAAGCTTGTTAGGAATGAGTTTTGTTAAAAAAATTGACGTGTCCATCTGGGACAAAAACACGCAAGTTCTTAAATATTCAAAAAGTAGAAAACAGTTCCTTTTATGTGCATTCTCGAAGTATTTTCTCATTCACTGATCATCATTTAAAAGGCAGTTTTTTAGCGATATTTACTAATGTCTTGTGGAAAATCTGATTGGTTGCTTAATTATCATTGATCAATCATCAATCAATCATCACTAGTCATTGATACTTAAAGGTGCACGTTTGCTACGATGTCCTTGTAAAGGAAAAAATTCCTTGGTTGTTTTGTAAATATATTTTAAATGCTTCAATAATTTTTTCCTGTTACAGTTAGTTGGAAACTCGGTCTCTTAATTACGTGTTCAAAACATTTTTTTGTAATGAAATTATCACAAAGTGATAATAGGAAGTTCAGCGGCATGCTTGAGTTTTTTAGACCCTTCAGATCATAATAAGATTAATGTCAATCCAATGTTAGTATTAAAGATATAGTTACAATAAAGAGTATTCCAGACAGTGTAAATTGTAAGCTACTTGCTGTAGGCGTTTTCTACAAAAAAAAATATATTTAAGTGTGAAGTTTGTATAGGAACATCTGGAGATGCGAGAAATGCTGACTTATTCCTAATAAAGTTATACACGGCCTGTGATTGCAAAGTCTTAAGAATTCTAGCGCTCGTTCTCGGATTTTAAGTTCGTTATTTCTTTCGGGCGATGTTTTGTCCTATACACCCACAACAGCCACCTCTTAATATTTTGAATCGCATTACTTCGGATTTTCTGTTCACAGTAATGGACAAGAGAAACAAGTTAGAACAGCAATCTGTTATGATATCATTCAATTCTAGCAATACTAAACTCATCGACTAGTAACAAGTTTTGATTCTAATATGTTCGTGTTCCTTTTTAAAAGTACCAACACAACGCACATGGTTTCCCGTTTTCGGGGTGTCCATGTAAGTCACTCAGGGGCTCCTAAGGGGATCCCCAAAGGTTTTAAAATTACAACACAATCCAGTAAAACAAACGTTAATTCAGGATTAATATGCTGTGCATGCACAGTGCGTCACACGGACCTTTACGCAATCCGTAGTTCTGCTGACGGCGCAATAATGAAGGCTCTGTCAAGCTGCACACATACAGCCAGAATGGCTACCAGCGCTTGCCTCATTATTTAGAAAAACAGACTTTTCATCACGGCCCCACTCCTCTCAAGGGGATATATCGATTATTGCGTCTTTGACTCCTTCCCTGATCTTTGGAATATTTTGAATTACGTTTACTACGAGAAGCGTGTTCTTGTTCGATCTCGTCAACCTTTTTACCTTAAGTTAGTCGCATCGTGTCTATGTAACTGTACGTACTAGATTTTTTCCTGTTATGTTAATTTACTTGTAATTAGCTGCATGGTATTGGGGTTTCACGCGAAACACTTTTATCGCGTTTTGTTTAAAAGCGTTTGACGATACCGAGGCTCTTTGCAATTTTATCCAGGTAAAACCGCGCCAGCCGGCAGTCTTTGTTTAACAGTGCCCTGGGGCCCGTTTCTCGAAAGTCCCGAAAAGCCATTCGTGAAAATGCTAACCGCTTATTTTGGAGAGCCGATCTTTTAACGCGTTTTCAAGGTAACAAAAAGAAAAATAAGTGTAAAGTTTGACGACTTAAATCCTCTCCGTTGTTGAGATCCAAAGGGAATTGTGACACCCGAAAATGGCCCGTAAAGTTTCGGGACTTTCGAGAAACGGGCCCCTGCTGGTACCAGCTTTCTGCCCGTTCAGTGACCGTCGTGACTAGTAAGAAACTAGCGGCAGGATCCGATAGTTTTTATGGGTGCCATAATATATGATTATGGGTTCCGTAATACCCGAAGACCATTCAATCATAGTACTCGAACTTAAGAACTCGCTTTCAGATGAAACTTTCTGCAAATTAAAGTTTAAAAACAATTCTGTACAGCAAATTCAGAGCCACCTTAATTCTCTGATTCAGTAGTACAGAATTTTTTAAAACTATGTTGTAAGTTTATCTTGGCCTTGTGATCACTTTTCAACAAAACAATGGGGTCACCGAGTTCGTTTTTGCGATATGAGCAACTAAATCAAAGAAAAAAAACTGTGTTTTTGCGAGATATGTCCAGGTTTGCACGCAAATGCGAAAATTGCAATTATTGCGGAAAAACGCAAAAATCGCAAAACTCTGAAAAGCAAGAGAGGCCAATTCCCCCAAAAGAATTGCAATTTTTGTGATTTTAACGATTTTTGCGAAAATTGCAATTTTTTGCGAAAAAACGCAAAAATCGCATACCTCTGAAGAGCAAGAGAAGCCACGTCCCCCAAAAAAGTTGCGATTTTTGCGATTTTAACGATTTTTGCGAAAGTTGCAATTTTTGCGAAAAAATGCAAAAATCGCAAACCTCTGAAAAGCAAGAGAAGCCAAGTCCCTCAAAAGAGTTGCGATTTTAACGATTCTTGCGAAAATTGCTATTTTTGCGAAAAAACGCAAAAATCGCAGAACTCTGAAAAGCTGTAAAAAGCCAAGAGCCCAAAAAGTGTTGCGATTTTTGCCATTTTTGCGAAAATTGCAATTTTTGCGAAAAAACGCAAACCTCTGAAAAGCAAGAGAAGCCAGGTGCCCCAAAAGAGTTGCGATTTTAACGATTTTTGCGAAAATTGCGAGTTTTGCGATTTTTCGCAAATTTCGCAATTTTCGCTAAAATCGTTAAAATCGCAAACATCGCACAACACTGAAAAGCTAGAGAACACAAGTCTCCGACAAGAGTCGCGATTTTTGCGATTTTAACGATTTTTACGAAAATTGCGAAAAATCGGAACTATTTTATTTATTTTTTTGGCAGAAGAAACAGTTGCTTTGTCTTTCAGAAAAGCTTTTTTTAACGCCTCCGCATAAATCTGTTTCCTTTTTTCTTATATTTTACTGTAAAGTTAAAGTGAATTTGATCGATTACATTTCCATTACCCATGGATTGCAGTCGCTCTGTTATTTGCCAGAAAACTACCGTACAGGGGATCGTTTAGAGTGTCCTGCAAATATAAAAGGGAAAGATGCTGGGGCAGGATCCTTGACTCGTATTAGAAATGATGAGGAATTTTTTAGGGCACTTGGTGTTCATGTCTTTGAGTGTGCTGTGTTACTCAATGACGCCAAGCTTATTGCTAAGTTATGTGTCGCAGACGTGATTGCCGTTAAAGCAAAATACCTTGCGAAGTGCCTGCTTGGCCTATATAATCGAGCAAGTCCAAGGTTTCGATTGAGCTTGATAGTTACTCTGTCGATGCAGACGAGCTTGCGTTTGCGGAGCTGAGTGGATGGGTACATGGACAAGCGTCTTGAAAATAATGAACCAGCAGTTTTCACTTTGTCAAATTTGGTGAAATTTTTTGGTTGTAAACTGAAAGAACTTGGAAGCAAATATGGAAAAGTGAATGCGACCCGACTAAAGGAGTGAATACTGGAAACATTTCCTGACCCCTCGGCGCACATGGAGAGGAGAGAAATGTGACTTCTTTCGTTACTTGAAATTGGCGGGATTTTATCGGAGGTAAAAAAAAATGGATTCGGATGCATTGTGTCTCGCCAAGCACTCCCTCCCTTTTCCCCTTCCCCAATTCCCTTTCAGCGCGGCTCGGTCACTCTCTTCCCTCTCCCCTTGCGTTGGCTACGCAGGCTAGTTAGAGCCGCTCATGTTGTCAGGAATAAGACTATGAAGGTGAAATGCTCTTTCTGTGGAACATTCCTTTACAATGCTACCTGAGAAAAAAAAAGCCATAAGTCAAAAGAGACTTTGACCGGTGCTGGAACGAACGCTTTACCAGCCTCCTTGCTTACGCTAATTGCTATGGTAATGATAGGCCATAGCACCAAAGTTAATCCTGCTGACAGTCAGGCTTGTTTGTCAGTGGCGCAATTGATTGCGTTAAACAGCGTTGCGATAGCAACGGAATGAAATCTCATACTGAGGCCTTGACGTATTGACCGAGCGATAGCGGTGGAGTAATTTTTATCTTTTCTGTGTGGGTCCGTTTTCATGACCAGGGCTAACGTTCGGACGTATCTTCTGGGATAGCACTCAACAAAGCCTCCAGCTCTCTTTCGTGACTGGTGTAATCATTGTCACGCAATGTGCGTTTTCCGTCTCTAGGCCATGAAGGTCAATTACGGGACATTATCTTTATTCATCTGTTTTATTCCTCTGGTAAGAAACGTCATTGACATTTAATGACTTGGAAGCAGTGCCAGTGTTGCCAGAGCTTGCAACTTTTTTTCCTATTGTTGAGGGATTCAGGAAGAAATGCGTGACAAAGAGCAGTCTATGAGTGAGCCAGCGGTAATTCTCTGAAATAGGGCAGAAAATGGCGCATAAGGAAGTGGCAGTAGTATAATTATAAATCATTTTAGGTTTCAATTTTCTCTGTTTTTGAAAAGTTTTTAGTGTGTATTCTCTTTAATATGCCTTTTGTCAGGAATGAGTCATCATTGAAAGATTCTGATGGGTCATCTCAGGAGAAGGTAATAAGTGTTTAGATTCATGAAAGACTATCAACTTGTGGGACGGTAGGTTCCAGCTTGTTTTTGTCACCGATTGGAAAGAAAGTAGTGCATGCATTATGAAGTTCGGACCTGTGTGGGAATACTCTGCTATTAAATAATCGCACTTCTGTTATGGACACAATGGGATAACTGCTGAATACCCACGTACCACTTTTGTTAGAATTCGGTGGTTTCTCTGAAGGACTACTGTAGTCAGAATGCAAATGAGTATCGGGGTATTCAGCAGTTAAGCTCAGACAATCCGTATAACAGGAAAAAAAAAAAAGAAACCTTGCCACTATAATCTAAGATACTTTTAAATCCTGCGATGTAGTGGCCCTATTCTTCAAAGGGCAGATAGTGTAATCTGTAAGATGAATCACTATCCTTTTGCTTATCCACTGGTTATAGAGATGGATTGTGTATCTTCCCATCAAACAACTTGGGCCTTGCCTATGAGTGAAAGTAAGGCTCTTGGGTACCCAGGTTTGACAGTCAGCAACGCAGCACTGGCATAAAAACTACTGGACCGATCTTTATCAACATATTACAAGGTCATTAGCAGCAATGCTTCCATTCACAGGCGAAATCACTGTGCACACAGTAAAATATGACCTTTGGATACATAGTGCGTAGTGTAAAGCTTAAAGGGAAACTGTCACGAGAAGCGCATGCGCTAGCGTCTTGTGAAAACTTGAAAAGTGTTAGGTTAACTTTTTTCAAGTTGAATTGACAAATTCAAAATGGTGTCCACTGGGGAGGGCCATGGTGGACAAAGGAGAATTCCGGCGAATATATGTGACTCACGTGTGAATCCATGATGGCGGCTTGCATTTTTCGTGGGCTTGAGAGCAAACAAACTCGAGCATGCGCAGCTCATGACAGTGCCCCTTTAAACTACAACTTGATAACCATTGATGTTAATATGCCAACCATACATTTGGTGTTATTAGTTTTTGAAACAGTTGCGGGCTCCCCTGGATTTGCCACTGTTAACTGTAGTAAATGTTGGAGCTCATGATTAACTGTTTTAACCCTTTCACCACACTATCCCGGTTTTCCTGGAACTCGGTTATGTCCCCATGCCTACTATCCCACTTTTCCAGGATTTCAACCGTTTTCACTGAAGATCTGGAAACCACCTAACCAATGATATCTAGAGGGGGGTAATTGCTATTAATGAAATCTACAATAACAAACCCCTGAAAGCACAGTCATGTTTTCCGCCATGTTGTTTCATACAAGATTTGCCTTATACCAAAATGACTCCTTCCCACTGAAAAATGAGCTAAATGAAACACACCTGATTTTCCAATAAATCAGCTGGTTTTCTCATGTATGGGATACCTTTATGATGGTTTCTTAGTGGTGAAATGGTTAAATGACTGCAGAAACTTAAACAGGCCATTGTCACACTTACAAATGAATGTAAAACTGATGAACAGCATAACAGAAATACAGCAAAAGGAAAGAGAGGCATGGATGGACACAAATGGCCAAGATTGAAACAGATTGCATTTCACTAATCTTGAAAAAGGTTGACCCAACGTTTTTTAAAGTTTAAAGCAAATCACCTTGATAAAGGATGTGTTTGCTCAGAATCATCTTGTTTGTGTTGTGATGGTAAAGGAATTCCACAACTTGTAATAATTAACTAAGGATTTCTCGAAAAGACCGTAAAATAATGTGACGTAGCCCCTTTAAGTATTGGTACATATGGTAATTAAATTTAAAATGACTATATAGTTGCTGCAATGGCTGTAGGATAATTTAGTCAGCCTTAAAATTAAATCTGACAAATTGTTGCTTTTTGGAAAGGGAAAAATTTACAATCCTCCTTTTGAAGCAACAATTCTTCAAACCCACGAGAACAATAATAATGATATTATTATTTTGACAAAAAGCGTTATCACAAACAGCAACTGGCTGGCTTAAGGACATAAGTCCTTTGCTGAGTTTAACAAGCTCATTTCAGATACAAGTATAGCTTTTTACTGCCATTGGGAAAAAAGACACCAGGAGCAAACAACAACAAACAGACCCCACCATAGTTTTTGTTTATTTGCTTTATTTGTCTTCTCTTTAGATTTTAATGGAGCCATATAGTTATATTTTACAAGTTCCTGGAAAGCAAGTTAGAGAAAAGCTTATTCATGTGAGTCCACCTGAATAAGATTTGAAATAATAATTGAAATGATTGATTTGAAATAATAATTATTGTTGTATTTTTGATAGATGTCAGTGATCTAGTGGACCTTGTCCCATGCTGCAAACAGTCACATCAGTTTTTCTTAGATAGATCTGCCATTCTATAGTGTCCTCTGAGATTATTGCTTGGTCATACGTCCACAAGAATCTCATCTTGCATACAAAATCCCACTGAGCTGGCAGAAAAATACAGAAACCTTGTGCACGCAGGCCCATTTGTCACATGATTACCCCCAAACGTCTTTGCAATTCGTAGGAATAGGGATTAGGTTGGTCCCTTGAAACTCCACTAGTTATGCTGGCAGGGTAACCTTCACATCCACGCAGGTGTCTTGAGTATGCATATTCATTTGATTAATCTATTCCTGGTGCCATCTCTTTTACTTGCAGGCTTTTAATTTTTGGCTAAAGATCTCTGATGAAAAACTTCATGTGATTGCTGATGTTGTGAAAATGTTACACAATTCTAGCTTATTGTAAGTGGACTAGAAAAGTGCTCATTTGGACTTGGTACGGTAAATGATTAATAGTGCTGATGGT
The DNA here is from genome assembly GCF_036669925.1 of Montipora capricornis. Taxonomy (NCBI): domain Eukaryota; kingdom Metazoa; phylum Cnidaria; class Anthozoa; order Scleractinia; family Acroporidae; genus Montipora; species Montipora capricornis. The sequence goes on from NC_090896.1 coordinate 39,607,065, forward strand.
GATGGCAATGTTAATGTTGGTATAACTTGTTTATTGTTGTTTTTGATTCTTTTAAAAAATAGAATTGATGACATAGAGGATAACTCAAACTTAAGAAGAGGAATGCCTGGTAAAACACTTTTACGATAGGGTACAATAATAAAAATATTGTAAGGAATATATATTTAATCCATATTTCAAACTGCCATCTTGTCAGTAGGGTTACAACTGACAACAGGTACTGTAGGCTTAGTAGATAAGACCGCAACCCCTGAACACCAATTTCATTCCTCTGCAGTTGTTCAAATGATGGATAGCACTATCCACTGGATAGATCACTAACCAGCAGATAAACACTAGCAAAGCCGGTTGAATCCAGTGGATAGTGTTTTATCCGGCGGATAGCGGTATCCATCGTTTGAACAACTGGGGCCAGGTCTCGTTACAATTCTACCCAATATTAGTCTAGACAGGCCAACCGTACTGCTGATTAATTGCAGATTCAGTCTCCTAGGCAGCACCCTCTTCATGCCCTCTATAAGATAACCCTCAGTGTCTGCTGAGTGGATAGAATTTGTATCAAAAACCCCTGACTAAATGTTCAGTGATTATCAAAACAGATGGACTGGACAATGACATCAATGACCCCTCCCTGGTGCTAAGTCAGGGGTTTCAATAGAAACCGGTTACCAGCGGTATACCACCGCCTGCTGTGCCTCACACCGCCGGCTAGTTTGCCTTGATTTTCACTAAAAATGCTATCATAAACTTGTCAAACTGCCGCCTTCAATGGGAGAAGTTATTGAAACCCCTGCTAAGTGTACATGTACACTACTGGAATTAAAAAATTAATAATTCATTTTAAAACTGAGGCAGTACACTATACGTTTAAAAATTAAGTCACTCCCTAAAGTATTGTTTCTTGCATTCGGACTTAAACTGGTACTAAATGCTAGTTTACAAGTTACACCACCAAACAAATATTTAGTATTAGTATGCTCACTAGTAAAGAAAAGGCCATTTTTTAAAATTAATAATAGGCTATTGTTATGTATTCGCTATTTATCTGTCAGCTGTTGTTGTTTATGCGTGCGCATTAAAGCAGGTTTGCTCGGGAGTAGACCGTCATGTTGGAAACGTGTATGCTTTGGTTGTGTGTCTCATCTAGTTCAATCTGACCCTGTTTGGAACCATCGACTGGTTTCTCCATATTTAACAGCTATTATTTGTAGTTATAGTTACAATCTGTAAAGTAACCAGTAATTTAAATGGTAAATTTATTATTACGACATTGTTACTTACGAAAGAATTTATTGTTTTTTTTGCATAGTTGCACACAAAATCTATGGAGTAGCACACACTATCAACAGTGCTAACTATGTGTACTTTAAAGCCCTGGAAAGAGTTGTTTCCTTGAATCATCCAGATTGTATAAATATATTCACAGGTATGGAATAAACACATGGCTTGGGACATATTACCTTCTTAATTTATGTAGTATGTCCCTGCCATAAACTAATACATGTACAATAATTGTGAAAGGCATTAATCATTTTGGTTATTGATATTTATAACAGGTGGTAGGTTTCTAAGTTATCACTGACATGATTTTGTGTTAACAGAAGAACTGTTAGAACTTCATAGAGGTCAGGGGATGGATATCTACTGGAGAGACAGCTACACCTGTCCCACAGAGGAAGAATATAAAGAAATGGTTCAGAGAAGTAAGCAGTGTTACTTTTCCTCACTTACTTTATAGATATGAATAGGAAAGTCAAAAATTAAAAATAATAAAAACTGCGAGAAATCTTAAATCAGTCTATCATTACTTTAGAAACTGGGGGACTTTTCCGGCTGGCCGTGAAGTTGATGCAGACTTTCAGTGAAAACAAGAGGTATCATCTTTCAAATTTATGCGGTTTGAAGTAACACTAATGAATGTTCAATTCGATTGATAATACTCTTTTGGCGGAAATCAAAGGTATCTTTCAGGGAAAGACAGGTAATGAAGCAACGGTATATCGTATAAATTTACGCTTATGCACGGCTCACTTCCACTTTTTACCTGGCCCTAAAGGCCCACCCTATTATCACGCGGGATGATTTTCCTTCTTCTATGACAATCAGCATATTTCTGTTTGCTGTTTGCCTTTTTACATAAAATAATGTGGTGCTAAGTCTCAGTATTGACAAAATGCATAAGATACATGTAATCTCTTTGAGAAAATTAGCAAGTAAACAAAATTTCAGCCTGGGTTTAGCTTGTTAGCCTCTTACTGATTTATTTTATTTTTGAATGAAATTACAATCCTTTGATCAGCCGATCCTCACTTTGTGGGTGGGGTGGGTGTGTTTTTATTTTATTGCCTCTGGTTGTTCGCTTTTAGTGTTCATGTCCTTGCATCCTTATTTTGTTTCAGCAATTTTGTTCCATTACTGGATACATTGGCATTGTTTTTCCAGATAAGGGACGATTACGCTAACCTGTTGTCAGAAGAGGTGAGTGATGTCGTCCTTTTTGTGTCGTTAACACAATAATAATAATAATAATAATAATAATATGTTCATCATATACAGCTGTACAAATGCAGCTGTGCATTTGTAAGTAAGCGAACATGTCAGAAGGGTATTTTTCATGTTAAAAGTATTGGATCAGAACTAGCGTGGAATGGAACATTGCCTGACCTTCTCGTCTTGCTCGGGATTATTTAAATTCCCAATTGTGAGAAAATTTTGCGGTTCAAGTCACCACTCCCACAATTTGCCTCCCATTTAAACATGATTGTGTGTTCGAGTCCAACTGTAAAAACTTCGGAACTCGCCTTTAAAGATATCTTTGCTGACTGTGCTCATTGGAAAATCAGGTTTAACCTGGTCAGCTCCCCAATTTTAAGCTTTTTGTTCCCATAATCATCGAAAATTTTGCCATTTAAAACTGATTTATTATTGGGTTGCAAAAGCGCTAATGAGCTCATACATTGTAAGTGAAATGTGCAACAGTCCACAAAGATTATCTAGTATGTCGGGCTCAAATTGGTATTAAAAATGCCCTTTGAACATTCAAGGCTTCAGTGAGCAGGCTGGTTTCTATGCGTAGGTCGTAGAAACTTTGAAGGATATGATGATTACACAAAGATTTCCCTATTCGGTGCTGGGGCTCTAACAGCAATTCCACGTGTGTACAGTTTGTTTTCCATCAATTTTTCAGTGAATGGTTCTGATTTGTGGATGAATTATTTGAAGCTACATGTAAGAAGACATGAACTCATTTTTTTCAAAAATATCACTATGAAATGATCACAAAATGATAATTAAGAACTTAATAATATACTGCTTCTGTTTTGAACAGTACAAGGAAAACAAAAGCTTTTGCGAGGACCTTACGGAAGGAAAGTTCTCTTTTCCTATTATCCATGGGATACGGAATGACTCAAATAGTACAAGACTCATGAGTATCCTTTAGACGCTGATATGTAAAACAGTAAGAGTAGTTCTAGTATTTTTAATTATTATTTTTTTATCTTCGAGTGCTGTTTATTATATAGATATTGATGAAATGTCCAGATTTAAAACAACTTATTTTACTCATTTTCGAAATGATGAAAAAGGGCATTCTGCAGAGCAACCGTGAGGTGATATCTTCGTTTTCCACCTACGTGGAAAATATTTTTTCTCTTTTCTTGATTGGGCCAATTTTCAAGACTAGGGCTATTTCTTGGTGAATTTCATTGGATTTCTATCTCTACAAGTTACCCTTTGACAGTTAATTATTAATTTTCCCGATATATCCAGCATTGCTAGGGGGCATAATGTGCTCGTGCAAGCCGAGAGGCGTCAAAGAAAGAGCGGATGGATTTCCACGAAGTCACAGCGAGCGAACTCGTCGCCATATTTTCTCGCAGGTCTTCCGCCAAAAGTACAATTCTTATTGATATGCACTCGTATTTGAGGCACTAGCAACGCTGGCAATGTCGCTCCATATCGCCCAGTATGCGCTGAACTTAACTCTTTGTTTACTAGATATATTGAAACAGAGAACCACAGACGTCGATATCAAGAAGTACTTTGTGGATCATTTAGAGCAGGTATATTCCAAGAGAAATTCACTCCTGAGCTGTTGAACTGATTAACGTTCGGGTTTTCATTATACATAATATATGTTATGGAAGGTGCCCTCCATAGAATTAAAGTGCAAACCTCGTGAAAAAAATCAGATTTATTTTTCTTTGAATAAGAAATGTTCTTATGAAACGTTATATCTAAGTCCTTTCTGCTGTCTCTTATTTTTCAAGGAAAACTCCACGGTGTGCATGGTAACGCGGTTTGAAATAATTCAACCATTGAGTTGTGTCCGTTTTTACCCAGAAAATATCTATGAACGATGGGGTCGCCGTTTCAAGCCATGTCCTCGGAGAACAGTGCTTCTTGGATGCTTTCAGGGTGACCAAGGGCTTCTGTTTTTGTTTGGCCTTAAAGAATATCCTATTTTGTTATTGATAATGGTAATGGTGATGATGATGATGAATGAAAACTACTACCTCAACAATGTCAAGTTGCACAGTTTGGATGAAATTATTTAAAATTCCCTGCAATGTTCAACGTGCCATACATCACTTTGCCCTCGAGAGCCGATGGAGAATTCCCCCCCCCCCGCCCCCCCCCCCCCCCCCCTGGTCCCAAATAGCTCTGTCATAGTACTGTCCACCTAATAATTATGTTATGTTGCTTGATCATGTACCCCGGGAATTGATGTTTCACTTCCCATCTTGGAGGGCCGTGTTTGACGCTCTTCTTTCCCTTTCTACACCAGTTTTCTGTCCACGAGAAGGTCATTTCCACGGCATGCACCACCTTCTCTTTGTGCTAGACGAAGCCTACATGTTCTTTGTTCTACTGCAGGGACGTGTTCTTGGCAATGAGTGGGATTTCTTGGAGTGTCTGAGGCATCAAAGACTCGTGGCTTGTCTTGGGCGCCACCAGGGTGGTGTCAGTACCAAACCCAAGCTCTCTCAGCATTTCAAAGGATGAGACCGGCAGGGCAG
>NC_090896.1:39619585-39627085 GCF_036669925.1 Montipora capricornis
AAAAACGTGAACCTTTGATTTCTTTTCACGGAAGCCTCTCGTAAAGCGTTCGTAAGGAAACTGAAGTGTTATGACTGATATGGTAAATCGTACTGCAACAAAGCTTCATCATCTCTTTTGTTTTCGAGGAAAACGCAGGTGCATAACTTTGTAATAAATATTACCACGTGCGGAATAGGCCTAGACACAATTATCCCGAAAAAAGATCTACCCGGAAATTCTCAAGTTTCTCCATAAAAATCTCTCCAAAAATCTCTAAATATCCCCAAAAGTTTCTAAAAATCCCTAAACATCCGAAAATTTTCTAAAAATCTCTATTTTTCTCACAATTGTTTTTTAATGAAACCTTAGCTCTCCCTTGAAAAGAAAACGGCAAACAGATTTTGTACGCTAGATAGCACTTTTATTAAACAAAGGGCACTGAAATGGATCAGTGGATTGCAGTCTAGCAGTCACCAACTCACCAAGTATAGTAAACAATGAGACAAAATTTTCATTTCATAGGAATATTAAATAAAACGGCAAAGAATATAGAACAATTTTTGTTCCAAATCATCTAAAAACCCCCCAAAATCCCATTTTTTTCTAAAAATCCCCAAAATTTCTAAAAATCTCCTGATACTCTAAAAATCCGAAAAAATCCGGCTTTTTGTGTCTCGGCCTAGTGCGGAATACAATAAAGAAAACAATCCTCAGTTGAAAGGCTGACACCCTTTGAAAAGAAATATTAAAATTCATGCGTTATTAGAGAGATTAAGCATGACGTTTACGGCCAACGGCAAACGGGAAACGGCAGGCTCCTGCTTGTCATAAAAGCGTGAAAATTATCTCATTTTAACTTGTCTCGTTCCTTTGAGAAGTTGCTTGATATATGGAGCTAACAGGACAGAAATGAGCTAATATCAAGCAGGGTTCTTCCATCTTTGGCAAAACCCTAATTTCACTCCGACGTTTGCCGTTTGTCGTAAATTAAACGTCATGCTTAATCTCCCTATTAATATTCACAGTACGTACGCGAACCTTTGTTTTGATATGGTAAATCCTCTCACGATAAACCTTCATCGTGCCATATATGGATAGCCAGTTTCACAGTTTGTTCAAAAAGCAAGCTGTTCAAAAAACGTGAACCTTTAATTCCTTTTCACGGAAGTCACTCGTGAAGCGTTCGTAAGGAAACTGAAATGTTATGACTGATGTGGTAAATCCTACCGCAACAAACCTTCATCATCTCATACATGCGGATCGCTCCAGTTAACAGTTTGTTAAAAAAAACAAGCTTCGTTGCCATCGTCTTTCAAGCTGATTACATCCACAGTGTCATGGAAGCTTCCAAGAACTATCCTGAAGGCAAATCCTGCGATCTAAAGAAGGAAATTGAGAAGTTACCAGATGAACTGAGAAAGCTCGGAATTGATAGGGAATCAGGCCTATGGGAAGAACAAACCTTGAAGGTGGAAGAAGAACTGCGTCTCGAATTCCAAAAGCAAAGTGATTTGTCTTTTTCTCGTTATTCTGGATACGTTTTACAAAAGATTGCTCTTAGCTTTATGGAAAAGCTCTACACTTATCCCCTTGATAGTGAGTTCCCTAAACTTCCTGGTGTTTACTTCATTTATCACGATGGTAAAACCCAGCTTTATGAAGGAACCAAGGTCGTTCCCTCCACAAGCATTCCGGTTTATGTGGGAATGTCAAAGACGAATATTGGAGGTCGCCTCAAAAGTCATCGTAATTTTATTTGACAGGCCAGTAATGAACAGACAGAAGGAGAGGAACAGTCGGACGACGAACAGAAAGAAGGAGAGGAACAGTCAGACGGGGAAACAGACGAGGGACAGACAGGAGAAAAACAAACAGAAAGAAGTACTCGGAGAGAACGAGAAAAACAGACAGGAGAAGAGCAAACAGAAAGAGGGACAGTGTCAGAAAGAGTGAAGATGAAGCTTTCTGATTTTGTTGTCCGATTTATGATTTTGGATATTAAGCACTACGCTAGTTGTATTGAGAGCATGTTGATTGAGCATTTTTGCCCCGTGTGGAACAGTGAGACAGTAAAATTGTCTTTTGGTAATGCTAGTCAATCTTCCAATAATTGGCGCAAATACCACATTAATAACGATCCGGATACTATGAGAAAGATTTTATGTCTTCTTACATATCATGAGACAGTTTTGACAAATTCTTAATTTGGTCCAAAATTAACCGGGAGTCCAGATCAGCACCGACAATCAGTAACTTTAAAAAAGGCATCATCAGACAGATCTAGCCTTGTTAATAGACTTAATAGATGACTCGTGTAACGACGACTGTGTTCTTTGCAAGAGTTCGCATCAGTTCGCCTCGCTTCTTATTCCTTCACGAGCCAGGTTGGGTTATCCATTAGGTAGTTAATTTAAGAACTAGAATTTAGAGTTTTAATGTGAATTTAGAGCTTTATATATATACAGTCTCTCCAATTAGTAAGGCACTGTGTCTGAGCTAGAAGACTTTATGAAGCTCATTATATTATTATTATTATTATTATTATTATTATTATTATTATTATTATTTTCTGTTCTTGAGAATTACGCGATAATAAGATGGTACATTTTCTCGTGCTTGTTTGCGAGTGAGCTCTCTTGGAGTATAAAACTGCCCGTTTAAACTTCTTGAGTTTTAATGTGAATTTAGAGCTTTATATATATACAGTCTCTCCAATTAGTAAGGCACTGTGTCTGAGCTAGAAGACTTTATGAAGCTCATTATATTATTATTATTATTATTATTATTATTATTATTATTATTATTATTATTATTATTATTATTATTATTATCATTATTATTATTATCTGTTCTTGAGAATTACGCGATAATAAGATGGTACATTTTCTCGTGCTTGTTTGCGAGTGAGCTCTCTTGGAGTAGAAAACTGCCCGTTTAAACTTCTTGAGCAAATCAGCTAGTGAAATCATTTATTTAGGTATATACGTTAAAGTGACGGCGTCGAACGCACTCTCATAATCTTTGATTACTACTAGTATAAACAAACCCTCCATTTGGTGTGAAAATATGGACGGATATTTGTCCACGGACATCATCTGTTCCGAGAACAACATAGTTAACGTTATCCGAGAGCATATGAAAACTGTGACCTTCGAGGAAAAGAACTTGAACTTTAAGGAGAAATATCGGAGTATTTACTCCCGCTAAGTAGAGGCTATTGTGTTTATTATCCTTCAAATATTTTTCCCAAAACGCACAGTTTTGAAAATTGGAAAAGTATCACTCGGATATTTCCCGGAAGGTATTATTTGACGGATTATAAGTAACAATATAAGTGAGAAACTTATGAAGGTCGCGTAAAAATTATATTATTCTGATGTGGCAGCGATTTAGCGATTTAGCCAGTGATCTACATGCGTAAAATTTTACCTCCTGTCTTTCAATGAATTGAGATTATGAGAAAAAGCAATTTTCTTTGTACTTACCCAGATCTAACCGTTCTTACGCTCCTAGAATGCTAGAACCTTATCAACAAGGAAGAGATTGTGAAGAGTTTTCCACAACCCTATAGTGTTACCTGGTTGTGGCAATCTCTACATGTCTTTTCATTCGTTTTCTGGCAGGTGGCACGTTTCATCTATGACAAAACACCCCAACAAAGTCAAATGTAACCTGTTCCAATTTCTTTACATAACCAATCTTCGCTTATTCGATTCACCTCTTAAAATATTTTACTACGTGAGGACTTCAGGCCTTCTCGGGCTGCCTGCATTGTTAAAAAAAAATGGTGAATTAGACGATGTTTCTTTTTTGTAAACTTCTTCACATGTTTGTCCATGAATAACGTAAAGTTAAAAGAACAGCTCGCCTAGAATGGATTTAAATGATCAAGTGTGGTAACATTTAGATTTTTGGGAGAAATTGAAAAGTAATTTGGAACCCATCGATACACCGATTGCTGGATTTTTCAGACGTCAGAAAATGAAACTGGACAGATATTGTGCGATGATCTTCATTGTTTTGACAACAGGGTTTATTTGGGTCAGAGGAAGCAAACAATACAATTGCAGCGTGGGCAACAATTGTTTGGTACAAAAGGAGAACAAGATAATAAATGTTACCGAAGAGCTCGATCAAGATGAATTTTCTGGGGCAAATACTCCGTTGGAGCATGCAGAAGATTCAAAAGCCGTTGAGAACGGGTCTAAGAGGAACATTGCACTTACTGATGCATTAAAAGACTTCTTGAAGATGGTTGAGAAGGCACAAGTTGGGGTATCCCCTTATGTGAAGCCAGTCAATTTAGCTGTTTCCGGAGCACCACAGGCCATTTTTCCTACTAGTCCCAGTCCTATAGCCGATGTCACTAGTGCTGCCAGCTCTGGAGGAGTGGCCACCTCCCCCTCTGCAACTTCAACTCCTCCCCCAGTCTTTAATCAGTCTTCTACTGTACCAACACTTGCACCGATTACAATAACGTCAAATCAGTCGATGACTAATATGACTATTGTGTCACCATCCTCTCTTCAAAAGGGAAGTGCAATATTTACACTTGGAAATCCCGTTGGAAAACCCGGAAAAAATTACACCATTGTCATATTGAATCCGAATTTTCCTCCTGTGTCTTCAGCAAGCCAAACGGTCGGAGTCGCGGGAGTTCCTAGGATAGCCCCTCAGGCAATGATTACAGGTGGTTTCCCGCCGATAGGGATTCCCCACCTACCGGGACCAAAGCCAAAGGGCCAACAAGAAGCAGCTGGTAAGTAACTCGGTGCTCTTTTCTTCTCATTGACATAGCCAGTGGAGGGGATAGTTGGGAGATCAGGGCTTAAGTTGATCTCCTTTCCTCGAGACATGGGACTTGTCAATCAGTGTGAAAATGTTTTCTTTCCGAACACCAGAGGTGTGGCTGAAAAATGGCTGATAATGGAGGCGTTAAAAGATCACGCAACCCCGATTCCAGTGCCATATCGATCAGATGTTACACGTTTAAAGCGTTAAGATAAGGTGGCCATATCATATTCTTTCACCTAAGGTAATTGCTTTGACCAATCGACATGACACTAAGTTGACCAATCATGACGTAAAGTGAATCCGTGCAATAAATACATAACTTTAGCCTGCTTGGCAGGCGTAATCGAGGAAGGGAAGCGAGGGAAAAATGAGGGAGAACTGGGGAGAGGGTCTCTTTTCCGTCTTCCCAGTTCCCCTTATTTGCCCCTCGCTTCCTTTCCCCGATTACGCATGCCACACAGGCTGCGTAACTTAAAATGATGGAATATGTTGTTCCAGATTTTTAACCGACCAATTAGCTCATTGCTCTGCGCCTTCTTGTAACTTGAGAATTAGAAAACGTATTGTGAATTTCCCTGAGCGAGACAAGAGCAATCTCATTCTTCGAGTTATTCTGTCACATTCGTAAAGGGAACCTCCACTAAAACATGAAGTTGACTTTAAAATATTGAACATAATGTTTACAGTCAAAATTGTCCAATCTTTTTTCCAATGGAAACGTTTATATCCGAAGTAGACAAACTTCAAAGACGCTTGTTTTGGTTTTCAAATTTCTCGGGCGCTGCCATTTTGAATAATAGACCTCTTCACAGTTGTGTGCTTAGTTACCTGGCCATTAAATGAGAGTGAGGCTAATGTTGACCCTGTTATGATACAGACCTCCTTCCTTTTCTTATGTTCATGATTCTGTTGTCATGCTAATTAGTAAGAATTTACATAAGAAAGGCAGTGAGGTTTCTATCAAAACAAGGTCACCTCCAGCCTCACTTTCATTCATAGGTCAGATAACTAAATCACACAACTGTAAAATGGATTAAAGTGAAGTGTAATGGTTGCCTTTATTGTATTCACAAAAACGCTTACATTCTTTCGATGATAAGCATAATGCTCAGTATTTTAAAGTTAAATTCTTGTTTTCGTAGAGGTTTCCTTTAATTTCTTATTTGCTTCTTATTCCTTGTACATTCACATTGATTTTGCGGAAGTTTTATGATTTCACAATTTGTAAAAAACTAAGAATTTTTATTCCCATATGGTTTTCGTTAAGGCTTTAATATGATGATGATTGATGATGATAATTAATGTTCTTTTGCGCAGTAAGGTAAAATCAAAGGAATCAAATTACTTTTGACAATCAATGGAGAACCGATTTACTAAAACACATTATCGATTTTCTTCATTAATTTCCATTCAACTTGATTGTGTATTTCAGCCCCATGCATTAATAAATCTCCACACTGCATAAACTGGGCAAACACGAGAGAGTGCATCAAGAACCCCGCTTATATGATGGCAAACTGTCGGCGGAGCTGTACAAGCTGTGGTAAGGTTTCAATTCGGAAGGACGGGGGTGGGGTAAGAGAGTGGGTGGGGGAGGGGAGGGATGGAAAACGGCAGACACCTAGCTGTTGGCTTACTTAAAGAAAATTTCTTTAAGTAAGCCAAGAGCTCATGACTTTAAATTTGTTAGTCGGCCTGTTCCTAACGTTCATGTATATGGTGGAAGGCGGCCGTAATCCTTGCGAAAATGAAAGATAGTTTTGGTGCACTCTTCACGGTCATTTAGTTACTTGAAAAAAACTCTTGGGAAAAATTCCAGCGTGAACATCATTGGACATTCACTCACAAACTCCGGCAAAGTTCGATGCCCTATCCCCCCTGCTCCATACAGGTGTTGATAAGGTGGTGAAAAATACTGTGCAAGCCTTTAATTTAGCCATTTCTAAGCCAACATGGGCCTTATTTGCGCGGCGGCCATATTGGCCATAGACAATAGATTTCGTACCACTAGGCTCGAGCTGAAATGTTTGGTAACGAGTTCCGGTGGGACAAAACAAAAGTTTTCAAACCCTCTAAACTCAATATGGCAGCCGTGTGGTTAAGGCCCATTGGATTAGGAGGAGAGGGAAAGTATGGGAAAGTCAATCTTTTGCCACTCTGGCAAAATCAGAAATGACCATTCAGTTATAGTGGTGTGTCACATTGTTCAGCTCAAGTGGTCGACATGGAAAGAATCTTTAATTCAAGATTTAGAAATCTCGAGCTCAGGGAGGGGGGACTGGAAACTATACATTTCAAAGGCCTTTTTCTCAAAACCTAACGGTACGACCAGGGTTAAAATTTTGGGAATTACTAAAAACTATGACGATGAAACCATTAACATATTTTAAAAAAGATGTATCCGACAGTTTTTCAGTTATTATCATAATAAACGAAAATCGACGTTTTTAACATTTGCCAAAAACCTGTCTGACAGATATTTAACAATTATTCGCCGAAGGCGAAGTGATTATCGGTGAATATTCACGCAGAGGAAGTGGAGGTGAATATTCGCCGATAACCACTGAGCCTGAGGCGAAAAATTGTTTTAGTATAAATGCAAAGGTGATTATTTCAAAAAAGAAAGAAAAAAAAAAAGCTAAATCATCTTCACTTACAGTGGCAAAACGACTACGGGCAGCCATTTTGTCCGTCGAGGTGATTATCGGCTGATAATCCGATATA
>NC_090896.1:39632085-39634585 GCF_036669925.1 Montipora capricornis
GCTATAAAAAATTGCGAAAAAAGGATTCTTAAAAACATTTAAGATATCTTTAAAAAGCGTTTAAAAAATATATATACACGACGTTTCGACGTTCTCGGACGTCATTATCAAGTGAAAAGGAAATAGTGATAATATTCTTTAAATACAAGATAAACAATAGTTCATTAAAAAAATAAGATACAAGCTAAACAAAGAGTTTAGCACTAATGGATTCACTCTGGGTGTTAAGGCTAGGCTTCAGTTCTTGGATGAATAGCATCTCGTAAACGAGGCAGTCGAATTTCCCGTGGCACTTTTTGAGAACACGAAATTGGCCCTCATTAATGAGGGTCGTGTATATATATTTTTTAACCGCTTTTTAAAGATTTCTTAAATGTTTTTAAGAATCGTTTTTTCGCAATTTTTTATAGCTAAATGTTTTAAAAAATCGCTTCTTTTTAGAGAACGATATTCCCATTATTATTATGAAGCAGATGTCAAGTAGTGAGAAAGCATCTCTTGGACAACTTCAGTCATAGCAGTATAGCAGGGCAATTTTCACCTGAACCTAGTTTAATGGCTAAGGTCCCACGAGCATCCTATGGCTCAGTCGGTAGAGCATCCGAAGTTGTAATCGGAAGGTCGTAAAAGAGCGCTATCGGACTTTTTCCGAGCATCCCCGAGTCACATCGAAGAAACATATCTTCTATAAGAAGAACAAACAAAAAAAACAATAAGCAAGAAGGGGGCTCTAAATCTGCGGTCTGCATCGTAAACTGACCAATCATGAAATACCTCTCCAACTTCCCTCGTGTAGTGTGATCGGGAAATCGTTGCTGCCGCAATTACATGTATTTTGCCGACGCAATTAACATATTATACATACGTTGGTTGCCTTCAAAAGTTCAAAGAACTGGTTAATTAAACTTAATTCACCTTCAGTTTTGAGCTTTTTCCTTTCGAAAGGCCGGTGCGGATAAATTAAGGGTTGGCTAAAGCACTAGCACCGATGCATTCGTTGTCCTCGATTATTATCTGTTATACGAGGCCCACATTTTTAAGATATTGCTTTCGAAATTAACGGCTGGTTTCTTGTGTCATCAACAAGAGAATGATTCCTCCATAAAATTGGAGGGATGCCATTGGTAGTTCAAGTAGCAGTAACAATCAAACAGGAGGACGCGAGATATCACTCGTCGGCATTTTTCGCTTACACATTTTCTTTAATTTACTGTATTTTTATTTTAATCCTTTTTCTATTTTTTTTTTAAATTTTAATACATTTCAATTTTATTCGATTATATTCTTTTCTTTTATCCTTTTTGCTGAAAATTTTCTTATTTTCCGGGCATATTCTTTGCAAAAGAGCAATTGAATTCTAATGCACCCACAAACGGTATCATAGTTAATTACGTATCCCAGAAACACCATGATTGCATACCCGACAGCTCCATGCCACGAGACCCGAATATTTTGTGCTTACAACACAAAAACAACTCCCCCTCTAAAGCTTTGATGCCTGAATTCAGCGCGAAAGACGATATGGTAATTTTTCTAGTTAAAACTGGGAAGAGGTGAAAAGGTCGGTGAGCTGTGCATTGATTAGGATCAAACTTGGCCTCGAAGTCTGGTACTAAACTCTATAAGAACATTTCATTGCTTTTATTTGAAGCGCCTTGCATCGACAAACACCCTGACAAATGCCCTGGCTGGGCCGCAAATGGACAGTGCAAGACGAATAGGGAATATATGGAAGAAAATTGTTGAAAGAGCTGCTCACAATGTAAGGATCTTTCTTTGGTTTTATTTAGCTGTATGTTTAAGCGCACGCTTTTCCGGTGTTAGGAAAAAACGGATGGCCGTGCCCTGGTTTCTTGGAGAGAATGCGCGTAAAGAGAGGGCAGAGGGGGTAAAGTCTGTTACGAGCCTAGGAAGGCCCATGAGGCCGGCGGTTATGCTCCGGTTTCCGTAGTATGAAGCGACTAGTCCATCGCAGGGTTACCCCCAGCATTTTCGCCGGTGCCCATTTATACACCTGGGTCGAGAGAGGCACCGTGAGAGTGAAGTGTCTTGCCCAAGAACACAACACAATATCCCCGGCCAGGACCCGAACCTGGACCACTCGATCCGGGGTCGAGCACTCTAACCACGAGGCCCCTGCGCAAGGGAGGGAGATTAATTAAAGGAGCTTGTACAGGAACCTTGGCTCAGTCGTTTTTCTAGCTTCTGACTGCGCGCCATAGGATCTCCAAACTCAGCGCCAATTAGGCTTAGCCACAAATTGCTCTAAAATCCTTCAAACGTTGCCTAAACATTCTTCAAAATTTGCTCCAAAGTAGCTCAAATTTCAAAACAATTGCTTTAAAGTCGCCCCTTTCTTAAAATAAGAAAATATTTTAAATACACTTACGGTTTCTCCTTCAAATGAAGTACATTGTGTAACATTTAAAAGTTATATGAAGCATGCCAAATTTCCAAAATTCGCCCTTTCAAAATCGTACAATTTAAAGGAGCATAGGCC
>NC_090896.1:39639585-39664585 GCF_036669925.1 Montipora capricornis
TTAGCTCCGCCATCAGCTAGACGAATCCAGGGACACTTAACACTGGCATCTTTGCTGTGAGTGCAGTCATGGTCACCCCATCCTCGATTCCTGCAATCGTAGATGTGTGCCTCGCTGCCTGAGCAAGCTACGTCATCCATCCAAATAGGACCGGTACCTGGACCATAACTGGAACCACGGTACGCTGCAGAAGCACGAGGGAAGCCAAGCTGTCTGCATATTACTGTCGCATCGTTCATATCCCATGCGTCGTCGCAAATTGTGCCCCATTGACCATTATAGAAAATCTCCACTCTGCCACTTGATTTGGAGCCACCTTTTAGACGGATTGAGCCAGGGCTGATTGCTTTCAATAATGATAATAAAAACAATAATATAAGTTGATTGGCTATCAAAAGTAGACTGACATTAAAATACTGTCGCGTTGATCGGAATCATATGTAGTCAAGCTCATTTATGCTTTAGTGAAGAAAGCCAATCTCCAAGATTAATACAGTTGTAGAACGAAGTCACCGTCTAAAGTTACATCCTGAAAGGAACGTGTACTACAAAAACTTAGCTACTATTGACTGGACATAGTAGATTTGAAATAACCAGGCACGGAAAGATAGTAATAGGCGCACCGTTTTCAAGTTAGAAACTGCAACAAACTAATGATAGATAGAAGCAGGTACAAGGAAAGAGGTCGTGGCTCTCAAGCTGTAGGCTCGCTAGCTACGCTTTTCAAATACACTGCACCCGCTCTCTGGTCGCCATCGTTACTCTTGTCGTGATCTTTGCCCTCCCTAGACCTTGTGGCCTTTTGGTTTTGATCGTTAATACGGTGTAACTCCGCCTTGTGAAGAGTGCCTGTTGCTTACTTATGGTTGTTTTCTATATCGAACGCTTGTTCAGTTGACGGATAAGCGTGATTTACCGTGTCATGTGACAGGAGCCCATGAGTAGGAGCTTGCCTCCCTCATACACGCCCTTGTGAGTCAACCTTTGCGCGTATCTTTCTATTTTTAGAACGCCACGAGTTCCTCGGCTCTGCACACACCGTTTTAAAAGGCCAATCAGAGTAAATTCCTTGTCTAACGAAGACAAATAAAGCAGTAAAACTGTATTTAAATCGTGCAAATTGATGTAAATTTATGTAAATGCGAGTTTTCTGCTCAAGGGTTCGTTCTAAAAATAGAAAGATACGGGCAAAGGTTGACTCAAAGATCTACTGGATATGGAGGCTCCTTCTAAT
This sequence comes from Montipora capricornis, assembly GCF_036669925.1. NCBI lineage: Eukaryota > Metazoa > Cnidaria > Anthozoa > Scleractinia > Acroporidae > Montipora > Montipora capricornis. Next base: position 39,640,820 of record NC_090896.1, read on the forward strand.
AGGCTCCTGCATGTGATCATGAGTGGTTTCACTGTCGTGTTTTTAGCCGAGTATCTCGAGCAAAATATACAATTTGCCTGTCCTCAATTGATTGGCGTGCCACTAATATATGACTGTCTCTAATACGGCGCGGCTATCTGTACTCTGCTTTGCCATATTCCTAACTTGATAGGTAGATAGATAGATAGATAGATAGATAGATAGATAGATAGATAGATAGATAGATAGATAGATAGATAGATAGATAGATAGATAGATAGATAGATAGATAGATAGATAGATAGATAGATAGATAGATAGATAGATCGATCGATCGATCTATGGTACTAACAAATTTCCTTCTAAATGGTAGAATGCCAAAAACCGTTCTCTGTAACTGCTTGGAGAAGAAAGAGTAAAAGTATTATTTGGACTTGGACATGGACATGCAAGCAAAGAAACACAAACAGCATAAACGGAGTATCAGGGAAAAAACCTGTCCAATCAGAGCAGAGAACCAACGGGTTTAATCCACTGACTTAACTGGGGCGTCAACCATCCGCATTACCAGCAGGCGAATGTTACCGCTGCCAATCCATCCCAGCATCCCAAATTTCGGCAGAATGCGAAGGAGTAAGTCAGGTCAATGGATGCGATAAATTTGGGGCTCTATACATCTATCAGTTCTAAGTACGCTTTAGACCGTTGAATACCTGCGTAACGTGCGACAAATCCACTGTATTCAGTTCCGCCATTGGAAGTAAAGCGAACGTAGAGGTGATTTGAAGAACTCGTGATAGGCGAAGGAACAGAGCTTCCGCTGAATCTCCCAAGTAAAGGGGAGGACAATGAATTCCCATCGTACACGGTGACGAAATCATATCCACTTTGCGTTAGAAACCGGAAGAAGGTAAGATGAAGCTTGGCGTTTGAGGAAAATTTCCAGAAACAATCCATATTGCTGCTGTACGTTGACTGGGATCGATTGTGGTTTGATCGTATTATTCCGCCTGTATTGGTGACGTCACGGACCAGCATACAAGAGTATGATACAGACACCGTTGGTGCTGCAGAGGCCGACAAAAGGTACATTTACAAAATTAATAATAATAATAATAATAATAATAATAATAATAATAATAATGATGATGATGATGATGATGATAATAATAATAATAACAATAATAACAATAATCACAATAATACTACTACTTCTACCACTACTACAACTACTACTACTAATAATAATAATAATAACAATAATAATAATGATCTATTATTATATTTGTTATTATTATTATTACTATTATTATTATAACTTCGATGACAAAGGAACAATTTGCGGAGGCGCATGCTATGGAACAAGTTAAATATTAAAAAAAAAACCTCGAAAAACAAAATACTGTGAAGTAAAGTGGATAAAATGGTTGCTTATGATGACGATGACGATGGTGATGGTAACAAAAAGGTGGGACACAAATTAGAGCTGTTTTCAAGTGAGTGTCGTAAAACAAATACCAAAGTAATTAGTTCCACCAATGGCAGCAGATGCAAACAGCGCAATGAAATAATCCAGATTCTTAGCAATTCCATGTAACTTGCTCAAAGCGCGGGAAAAATCGGTTTTGGTTTTCATTCTCATTGGTTGCTAGACTGGCCCGAGATTCGTAAACCAATCATCAAGCATAGCAATTGCAATCGCGTAATTACTTGTGAGAGTCATTTGAAAACGTCTCCAAAAGCGAAAGTTTGCGGTGTGCGAGCCAAATAGTGGACAGGAGTTGGATCAAAATTAATGAAAACCGCTAGAATACCTTTTAAAAGAACAACGCAACCAATCTTTTAACGCTTCAATCATTTGCACTTAAAAGAAAAATTCCTTCCAAAACATTACATCATAAAAAAAATTTTCACACTACGTTGAGGTTTTGTAGAACTGAATTTCCTTAATTATTAAAGACGTTATTGTGGTTCAAAAGTTGGAGCAGGACAATTCCCGTCCACCAAACACACTCCCCTTTTCCCTTGATCGATGACTTTGCGACTAAAATCGTGATGCTCAAATGTTCTTACCTTTTATTACTGAACGAAGAACATTGATTAACATAACCTTGGATGAAATGACATTGACCCTCGCTTAGCAACGACCTACCTACCCGCGATAAGACGAATACGAAAGACCAGATTGAAAGGCTTTGTTAAACTTGGAAATGGGTTAAAATGGTAAATTGACAACCTTGGAGAAATTTAAAAGCTGACGTTTCGAGCGTTACCGCTTCTTCAGAGCGAATTAGGGAATTATGGGTTGTTAGCCTTTTATACAGTGAAAGATGGCGGTAAGCTAGTGGTGGGGATATAACCGTTGTGGGTGACAAGAGTAATTTAGTTGAAAGAAAAGCGTTCGCTAGAGAGGGAGTCAGTTTCAAAACCATCTTTCTTGTGTATTTTTGCGGATCGCCGTGTTGTCCCGATGTAGGGAAAGGCCGCTCATCACTATGTTTGGCTGGAATGGTTAGGAAGGTTATCGTGTGGAGCGACTTGTTTTGATGTTTCATTGTCGTTTTTTCCACGTCTCGCACATGTTTATGGAGGTATATCTATGACAAAATTCATTTATCATTATTTGAAATAAATTTATCCAAATCTTGAATGCATCAACCTAAAGCTGAATGGCAACAATCCGATTTTGCAAATGGCCATCACGGAAAAAAGCATAACCCAGAGAGGCATAACGCAAAAAAGCATGACGCAAACAGCCATAACGCAAATAGACATCACGCAAATAGGCAAAACGCGAATAGCATAACGCCACGAAGCATAACGCAAATAGCCATAAAGCATAACGGATAACGCAATGAGGCATAACGAAGAGCCATGACGGAAAGAGGCATAACGTGAACAGGAAGAAAAAGTTCGATAGCTATTATATATCCTTTCCTTGATTAATCAATTGACGTTCCTTTTAGAGCTGAAATTATTTACGGAATACACAGCTAGTCTCCATTCTTCAAAAGGGCCTTTCCGTTATGCCTTTTGCGTTATGAATACTTGCGTTATGTTTTTTCTGCGTTATTTGTTTCTGCGTTATGCCTTTTTTGCGTTACTGCTTTTTGCGCTATTCCTCTTTACGTTATGCCTTTTTGCGTTGTTCCTTTTTGCGGTATGACTATTTATGTTATGCCTTTTGCGTTATGATTATTTGCGTGATGCCGCTTTGCGTTATGCCTGTTTCTGTGAGGGCTATTTGCAGAATCGGCTTGTTGCCATCCAGATAGGATTGAGGCATTCAGAATTTCGATAATTCTATCTCAGTATTGAATTTTGTCACAGATATACCTCCATAGACGTTCGCAAAAGCGGTCTCCAAGTCTAATAATCTAGTTTCGCCAATGTATATCATTTGCAAAATGCGCATGTGATGCAATAGATTACATTTGTCGAGGTGAATGTAAAGTGGTCAATGATTTCAGTTAACAAAAAATTGGTTTTGAAAATGTAAATTGACCACCGTACAAGGATTCTAAAAGCTGACGTTTCGAGCGTTAGCCCTTCGTGAGAGCGAATCGAGGAATCATGGGCTGTGTGTAGTCTTTATAGTGGAGTAGGAGCTACGCTATTGGTGTTAACAAGGCAACGTGAAAAATAGGAATGCATTAGTTAAACGAAAAGCGTTCGTTAATACCGTGGGGATTAAGGGTGCCGATTTGGAAGATCAATTTTTTTTCCAGACTCTTGCGGCTTTCCGTCTTACCTTGCTGTAGGGAAAAGCCGCAGTTGGCCAAGTGTACTTTGGAGTGGTTAGAGAGATTAAAATGACGAGCGACTGGCTTAGATGCATCCTTGTCATTCTTCTCAACATCGCGAAGGTGTTCGCGGAATCGGTCGCCAAGTCGTCTACCTGTCTCGCCAATGTACAATTATTTATTGCATAACGTAAAGATTATACAATAAAGGACATTTGCGGAGGGACATGTGAAACGATCGGCGATCTTAACAGATCGCTTAGAACCCGATATTTTGCTGGTGTGAAGAGTGAAAAGACAAGTTTTGCATCGTGAGCTTTGGTCCTTTTTTTTCTTGTTTTGTGGATGAAAGGACACGTGCGCACTTAAAAGTACCCGATTGATCGAGGCTATGACGTAGCAATAGTCAAGGATTTCTCCGGATGACTGAATGTACTTGAAAACACAGACGAGGAGTGCAATACTTTGTAAACTTGAATCTTAACCCAGAGGCTTAATTGTGTTGATATTGGCTCCACCTCTGAACAGATTTACCTCGTGGTCGTTAAACAGGGTTTTATATGTGAGTTATATCAGTGCAGGAGTTTTACAAAGCGAAAGAGAGCTTGCACTGCTATCCCGCACTGCGTTTCGCCAGGTGTTCACATAACAAAATGACATTTAGTTTACAAAAATTTATTCCCTTTTAGAAATTACTGAAATATTCAGTGGAAAGACCGCCGACCGGGCGGCTCAATTGGATTAGCATCCGACTACTGTGAAGGTAGGTCGCAGGATATTAGTGGGTTTTTCTTCACACCTTGGCTCCCTACAGCACTCAACTTTCTAAGTAGATAGTAATGTCGTTATCATTGAGTGTAGAATTATAGTTTTCGTCAAGTGCTTTCAAAAGATACGATATATTTAAACTGGCTTTTTATGTTGTCAAATCTACCTCTGCATATTTTTCCGTTGCCAGAGTATCCCGGCTTGCAAGAACAGCTGTAGGAACCAAGATTATTGATGCACAAAGCGTTAACGGAACAGACGGGTTGGAAAGAAGTGCATTCATTTATATCTGCCAAAAAAAGAAGCAAAACATTTAGCTGGAATCTGACCCCGGCTAGCTATTGTAGTTTATTGTAGTTTATTTTATAAAGACGTAAAATTCAAAATCGTTGACTGTAGCCCTTACTCAATTGGATGAGCATCCGACTACTGTGAAGGTAGGTCGCAGGATATTAGTGGGTTTTTCTTCACACCTTGGCTCCCTACAGCACTCAACTTTCTAAGTAGATAGTAATGTCGTTATCATTGAGTGTAGAATTATAGTCTTCGTCAAGTGCTTTCAAAAGATACGATATATTTAAACTGGCTTTTTATGTTGTCAAATCTACCTCTGCATATTTTTCCGTTGCCAGAGTATCCCGGCTTGCAAGAACAGCTGTAGGAACCAAGATTATTGATGCACAAAGCGTTAACGGAACAGACGGGTTGGAAAGAAGTGCATTCATTTATATCTGCCAAAAAAAGAAGCAAAACATTTAGCTGGAATCTGACCCCGGCTAGCTATTGTAGTTTATTGTAGTTTATTTTATAAAGACGTAAAATTCAAAATCGTTGACTGTAGCCCTTACTCTAGATTTGCGTGCAAAGCTACTACCTTCTTATTTTACAAAATGCTTGTTTGAACTGTGTCTGGTGGACTTTAAATTACCTTTGCAAGTTTTTCCGTCCCCAACATATCCGGGTTTGCAAGTGCACCTGTAGGAACCAAGAGTGTTGTTGCATGTAGCATATACATGACACACAGGTGAAGAAGCAGTGCATTCATTAACATCTACAACATAAAGGAACAATTTTAACCGCGATTAGCATGTAGTCCATCTCCAAACCCGCCCCATTATTTTGCCGTTTAAGTGCAACAGGATAAGGCAACCGAAAAGACTTCGAGGGAACCAGGAAAACGTGGAAGAAGATGAAGTGGTGGAGAACGAGACCGTGAAAGGATTGCAGGAGAAAAAGGGTACACGGATGAGGTTAAGAGAAGAAAGATGAAGCAGATGGAGCTGCAGATGAAGATAAAATTAAACCAGATAAAAATATAAGGGCTATAAAGATGTAAATTTTGGATGAGCTTTAAGATGTGGATGTAGGTGAAAATGAAGAAGGGGTTCGAGATGGAGATGACGATGATAACTTACATAAATCCTGACGTTAGGATATAGCCAATGGAGATGAAGAAGAATATGGAGAAGAAGATTAATTACAGAAGTGCGAAGTTATCAGAGCTCACCTTCAGTTTTCATATCGCAAAATGCATGAACTGGAATCCCTGGTTTTATTGAAGACATCCAGTATTTGCCGTTGGGTGATCTTCCTTCACTCATCTTAATTTCCTTGCAGGACTCGGCTGCTAGGTCAGAGATGGAGCCTAGTGGGACTGAAGTTGAGAAACTGGGATTATTTCTTTATATTTGTTTTAGCAGTCTTTTCCATGCAACAAGCCTAGTTTGTTAAAGTCCACCTACCTCTGTTTATGTATTTTCTGAAGTAATATCTGTCTCCATCAGGAATAAAATCCTCAGGTCTGGCTTCCTTGGTACGATCACTGAATTCGCACATATGGAGAGACATCACAAAGTTGAAGCTTTGGCATCGATCATCCTTGAGGCAGACGGAAAGGCAATGAAGGCCAATATTGGCCATCATTGTTTGATAGAAGTGTCCTTGCAACATCCATCCCAAGATGGACTCCTCAGATCCAAATGCAGGACATTGCTGTGACTTCGTTTTATCGACAATTTGACAAAAGGCAACACAAATCAAGAGCACTGACAGCACTTTCATTTCTTTTGCGATAACAGCTGTAAAACGTTTTCCAGACAGCTAAAAAGAGATTAAAAATGCAGACCTATAAACTAGATCTTTTTCTAATCACTAGCAGTTCTGATATATCAGTGCATTGATGGTTTCGGTTCGTTGGTATCTCTATATATATTTGCTATTGGTAACATAACCCCGTAAGTTTTTATTGCCGCATTTGAATGTGACTCAATAATAACTAAAACGATATTTTGTTTCCAGGTAATTCATTGTTGATTTTTTTTCTCAATTCAGCTCATCACTCAATCTGGTGATGCAAGTTCCCGCGAGCACGAGCGGAAGAGTTTTATTCTCATAAACCGAGAATGAGATGTCAGTAAACCTTTCTTCAATATTGCTTGTAAAATGGATCGTAAAGATCGGTTAAAGTGAATTACGGTACGCACAAACAACGTTCTCTCAAGTATTATCATTACTTTGCAACTCGATCGTATCCCATGGCTGCACGACCAATCAGAGAAGACATCAAATTGTGATACACAAAGCACTAGTCCTTAGAGACAGGATAAGAAGTCTCTTGAATAGTTACCCAAATTGCAATTTTGAGTCAACAATCGATTGTGGCAATACATTTAGAACAGATTGTGTTAAATTTCCTTAAATAGATGGTGGAAATTCTAACCGGTCTATTTACACAGGAAGATAATATCCAGCTAATAGTTTGTGCACATTCTAAATCACGAACGCACGAGAATTTATTTTTCAAACACATCTTCAGATCTGTAAAATTATTATAGATTATTAGTCTTCATCCAATTTAAAATTCGTGAACGGATTCACATGTATACATAAAATGATATTAGAATACTCCGAAGGAACAACATGTTGATTCTATCATAGAATCTGATATAGGTTTAAGATGTTATCTCGCGACTAAAATTTAATCTAATATTTACTGCCTCCTTACAAACTCAGAGGTACTCAAGAAATTCTAGTCAGGCTATTTACACAGAAATTTAAGCTAATGGTTTGTGCATATTCTAGATCACGCACTCCCGAGAATTTATTTTTTTAAAGACATCTGAGACCTGTAAATTATTATGGATTCTTTTTCTTCATCCAGTTCAAAATTCGTGAACGTATTCATATGTATACTTAAAAGGACATTAGAATACTCGGAAGGGACAACATGTTGATTCCATCAAAGAATCTGAAACGCTTAAGATGTTATCTCTGGACTAAAATTGAATCTGGTTTGAAGTATATTGGGATGCTAATACTTAATACAATCTCCTTGCAAACACGGAGGCACTCACGACGATAAACTTTCCCTAATTTACAATTTCACAAGGCTCTGGTGACCGATAATGGAACGAATAATAAATTATTAATAAAGTACTCTATTATGCCTCAGTCATTTTTTGGGTTTTTTTTCAAATTCCAGAAATCTTAGTCCGTAAAACCGGCGACTGGGCATTTCCAGAACATTCGCAACAACATACTTTCGTAAGACAGAGCAACTTTAACTTCTTGTTCATAGTCCTTCTTGGCCACAACATTACCCATATTTGGATCGAGTGCCGAATAAATGCCTTAGTTTAAATCAATTTATATCCGTCAGTTTGTTTCCCCTCGCAGATATTAAAATAAAGAGTCTCACAAAAAATATTATTAATAATAATAAAATAAAATTTATTTATACCGCGCAAATTCAACTATGCAGTTTTCAAATGCGCCTTACAATAAAATAACAATATATAACACTATATAGTCAAAATTACACGAATGAATAATTGTCTAGTCTATAAATTACAATACTATATTAGCAAAAGCTTTTTAAAAAAGTATTTACAACCCATATATGGGTTAATCAAGTAATTAAAAGAAACCTACAGTATCAACTTATTTCAGTTTTGGACGTCTTAGCGGGTATTACTGCTTCAAGAAACGAAAGCCTTCTGCTAGCTCCCTTAAAGGAAGATCACGCAAGGACGACGACGACGGTTACGAGAACGCCACAAAACAATACCTCTAATGCCCTGCACGTGCGCTTTTCATGTTGGTACATTTCTTTGCCGTCCTCGTCCCCACAACGCCGTGAATTGACCAAATTCAGGTTGTGAGGAGGACGTGAGAGCATAACGGTACATTTTTCAATTTTCTCGCCAAACAACCACACCGTCCATGCCAATTTTATTCCTGCAATGTTGATACACACTTTCCATTCCGAACGACTTAAGGTTATAACAAAGTTATTACAATAACGATAAATAATATATTTAAGAAGACGTTCTCACTGGCGTCATCGTCGTCCTTGCGTAGGCTCCCTAATGTATTAAACACTTAAGGTAGTTTCTCTTCTGATTTTTTGTCCAACTTCCACTGGAATTATCTCCGCAATATGAAGCCGAACTTTTTAGATCAACAGATAGACTTGTTTATTGTTACCAGTTGTGGCAATAGCTGAATTACAGGTGCACAGCAGCTGTTTCAACAAAAGAAATAATCACATGCATTTATTTTGAAATGGCGTCTTTTACACAGAAGATTCCTTTGGTGATTCGTGTTGCTTTCAGACTATCATTGCCTCGTAATTTTTGTAATTTGTGCCAATAGAAATAATTACCTCGCTTGGTGGCTGTCTTTTACTGTCCTCTCTAGTGACAAGGAAAGGAAACTCTGCACGGATCTCCCCGATGGTCTGTCACGCATGCGCGTTGTGATATCAATGCAACGTCACTTCCACTCAAGCGTTTAAATTCAATATGGTTATAGCGGCTTTTACACCGGTTATTTGTTTAATTTTTCTTTCAAAGTTCTGGACGATTTTGAAGAGATCCGTGCTGAGGCTTTGTTTCCTTCTTGCCAGAGGCCAATTTAGGAAACCTCTATCAAGCAGGGTAATAGCTGATATAGTATTAAACAAAAAGCTGGCATTATTACTAGTTTCAGGTATATTTCCTATTTGTCAGGCCCAGGAGTGCAAGCAATACATTTTTTTCCTAGCAGTGAATTGCTGCTGTCCACTGTTACTTATTTTACGTTTAATACCTCTGTATGAATTTACAGGTAAAGAAATAGATGTTCGCTTACTTCGTGGCAAAAGCAACTTGCCCACTTGCTGACTTCCAATTATCCCATTTCCAATCAAACACAAAATCTGAAAACGAATTTTGTCGCAGATTTCACTAATTGGAAATCTATTTCAGGACGCATTTCAAAAGTAAACAGTTCCTTGGAGGATGGCTCCGAACTCGTAGTCCAGCTGATCAAGGCAATCAAGTTAGCAGATAAGAGCGAATTTGGTTGGTCAACATACAGTCAGCAAGTATTTAAGTGATGGCTTGAATTCTGATACCTACGACGGAAAGCGGATTTCCCGGTCTGAGATTAAAGCGGAAAGGGAAGCCAAAGAGAGTCAGACAGAAGAGGAACAAGCTGTTCAGCTCCCAAGCAGCTTTATCATCATCTTCAATCCACACGCACTCGTAATTTTGATGAAAAGCGTAGTCGTTTGGGGCCTTGCTTCAAGATAAGTATTGAGTTTGATTTTCTTGCCTTTACTTAGGACATTCTTTGTTTTTGCCTTCGCTTCGATATGACGTCATTCGACCGACCCATATCCAATGTTTTCCAGAAATTGGGGTTTTAGTCTGTTTGCGTTTGTGTCGTAATTCTTTGGGTAGCGCAGAATGTTTTAAAATATCTGCGGTTTAGCAGATACTTATTTTCTGCGCGTCGCTAAAAGAATGCGTATAATTGTCTTTTAGGGTTATTGGTAATCAACTCTTTTGTGGTATTGTTTTACATATTGGCATATAAATTGTGTCTTCAAGGTGTGAGTTCTTCGGGTCGAAAACTGTATGAACTACACATCGCATTTTTCTTGTTGCTTTACTAATCATTTATTCCGTCCGCTTTATTGTTCTCATGTATGCTTTAGTTTGCGCAGTCATTATTATTTGTCTTATGCCCTCTTTGTTGATCTTCCACTTGAGTCTTGCATGCAAGAAATCTTCTGTTGATCCGAAGAATGCTGGATCGATTAGATGAGTAGAACATGGTAACGTCCCGAATCAGAGAGTTGAATATAATTTTGACGCGTTTAACGTTTACCTTGGGGCCGAGTTTAATTCCGGCTATGGTGATACTACCAGCGTTAAAGGACGCCTGAAAGCTTCTTCCGAATTTTGGGCCTCATCCTTAGCCGCTTCGGATTTTGTCTTAAATGTTATGAATGAAGAGTATAGGCTACCTTTCAGTCAGTTTCCTTCGCGTTGTTTTCTTTGGAATAACATGCCTGCCTGTAAACATCCTGAATTTGTGGCTGAGGTCATAAAAATTATCGGAACTCCTCTGTAATGGGTGTTTTGTTGAGCACAATTTACCGCTGCATTGTGTCAACCGTTTGACTGTGGCAGAGAATAAGAAACTCCGCCTTGTTATTCATCGTTGTCCATTAATGAGTTTCTTGTTCGTTCCTTGTCACAAGTTATTGAGGAGAATCATTGTCTTTTTTTTCTTGGAATCTCAAATCAGGCTATCACCACGTTGATATTTATCCAGACCACCAAAAGTATTTGGGTTTTTCTCGGCTATTTAAAGGTACTCCTAGGTATTGTACTTTCTCAGTTCTCCAATTTGGTTTGAGTACCGCAAGTTTTTGTTTCACTAATCTTATGCGTCTTTTGGTTAAGCGAGGGAGGTCTATGGGGCATGTAATCTTCGTATACCTTGATGATGGCTTTGCTAGTCAGCCCGATCGGCTTTCTGCCTTGGCTGCGAGTTCCATTCCACAAAAGTGTTACGTTCCCCGTTGAAATAACTAGCACAAAGGTAGTTAACAACCAAATATTTTAATAAGGTGTCAAAAAGGACTGTAACAAAGTCTTCTGAGCTTTGCGATTGGTGGCGGCTCTGTATCTATCCGATAATTATGGAACATCCCTTGCAGCTGGGCCTATTTGCCGCCTTTTTACCCGCCAAATGTGCTATGCAATCCTGCGTTGCTGGAAGAGCTGAGGTTCTGGCTGTGCAATCTCGATCATTTCAACGGTTATTCTATCAGGCCTCTTCCGTCAACGTCTACCGTGGTGCTCACCGACGCCAGTAGATTTGTCTTTAAAGGTTTTTCCGCTTGTCTAGGTGATGCTGTTGTTCGTGGGACGTGGACGCCCAAAGAAGCCGCCCAGAGTTCCATGCTTAGTGAGCTCAAAGCTATTCTCCACGTATTGGCTCATACGCAACCCAGCCTCAGTCTAAAAGGGTAATTGTTAAGACCAACAGCCAAATCGCCGCCCGCAGTCTCCTTGGCTATCTTTAGACCCTGGCCCTTGAAATTTTTCACCTGTGCTTAGAGAACGCAGCCTTTTTGGAAGCTCAGTAGATTCCTCGACCTCTTAGCGACAGAGCCGATTTGTTGAGTCGGTTCGTAGATCCAGACGATTGCAATTGGTCCTTGCATCGTGCTGTTTTTCGTTTGTTAGACGCTCAGTGGAGCTTCACACAATTGATCGCTTCGCGTCCCACTACAACGCTCAAACTACCCCTTTTCAAATCTACGTATGCTTCACCAGGAACCTACGGTGTCGGTGTCTTGCCTCAGGAGTGGAATCGCGGGGACAACTGACTGTGCCATCCAGTGAATTTGGTGGTTCAGTGTGTGCGCCATCTTGAAGCTTGCCGTGGCTGTGGCACTCTGATTATTCTAGAATGGCCCTCAGTTATTTTCTGGCCTTTTCTTGCCTTCCGGGTCACGCTCTTTCCAGCCATATGTTAAGTATTTCTTCCCTCTACCCAGGATGCGTGACCTTTTCTTGAAAGGCTAGGCCCGGGGCAAAAAGTCTCTTATAAGAGAAGACCGTCAGTTTTCAGTGGGTGTGCAATGTTTACGATGCTTGCCTTGAGTTTAGATTTTCGTTAAATCTTAATTTACTGCGAGGTGAAAGTTGAAAGATTGTTTGTTTTTATGTTCAATGGGCCTAAAGCACCGATTAGGTTAGGGTTTTTTTTCTTTTATCACTAAGGTTTGCCCTCTTCGGGTGGCCTCCATTTAAGCACCGCAAGTTACTCATTTAGAGTGGTGTTGCCGTTTAGTGCGCATTTGGTTGGATGTTCACCAGTTATATGTTTTTCCCCTTTAGAGGGGTGATTGACATTTAGGCAATGATGGATGCCATGCATGAGGCGAGTTTCATCTCTTTTTTTTTTTTTTTGAGAAGTTTTCAATGTTGGCGCTTGGTCTGATACCAGTCTGCTTCGTGATGTGCACCTTGGCAGGTTGATGCCTGACTTGATGGAGCTTCAACTCTGTTCCAAGTCCTCTTCCACAGTCTTCTATTTATTTAATTTTTTTTTCCGGCTGGAATAAATGGCAGTTGTAGGCTAGCTATGTCCAAAACCGACGTCCCATTTGTTCCGGCGCATCCGCTACACGTGGCTCTGTCACTAACTGATCTGAGTTTTGCATTTCAGCCATGGAGAAGGGAACGGGCGTTTACTTGCTCGAGGTTGCCGTGTATTCGATCAGATGGGCTCACCAGATTGCCGGCTTCTTCTCGTTAAGTCATGTCTCGAGGGCGCCAGACGTAAGCTTGCCCGTCCAGTCCAACCTTCGTCGATGGGTGAATTGAAGGTCGCCTTGGTTCCGCCCCAGATTTCCTAACATTTTTCCTCTAGAGGTTTTTTCGTTAGGGCCATGCCACAAATTGACATTTCCCTTTTTATTCAACTTACGCGACGTACAATCTACTTCAAAGAAACATTTTAAATAGGCAGAGAAGATTCAGGATAAGTGAGGCAAAGAGTCGAACCCGGATCATTGACTTCTCATTGCGGTTTCCATTATCGACTAGACTAACGAGACAAGCTTCCAGAAAGTCAATTTTCATAGTGATACCCAGCAAAACAAGTAAAAGGTAACCGTCTTCCGGACAGTGGTCTGTTTGCAGACTTCGTTAAGCGACTTAAAAAGATACGTGTTTTCACGGGTACGATCAAATGCAGAGACAACAAGCAATGCAATAATAATAATAATAATAATAATAATAATAATAATAACAACAATAATAATAATAATAATAATAATAATAATAATAACAACAACAACAACAATAATAATAATAATAATAATAATAACAACAACAACAATAATAATAATAATAATAATAATAACAACAACAACAATAATAATAATAATAATAATAATAACAACAACAATAGTAATAATAATAATAATAATAATTATAATTATTATTATTATAATAATAATAATATTATAATAATATTAATTATAATTATAATTATTATTATTATTATTATTATTATTATTATTATTATTATTATTCCAAGGGGATTCCCTGTCACCATTATTATTCGTGATAGCACTAATACCGTTGACTCACATCTCAAGAAAAGCCGAGCCAACATACAAATTCTCCGATGATGGAGAGAGAATCAACCATCTCCTGTTATGGACGAGCTAAAGCTTTATGCCATGAATGAAAAAGGGGTGGACTCCCTAATCCAAACGGTTCGGGTGTTTAATGAAGATATAGGGATGGAATTTGGAATAGAAAAGTGTGCTGTATTAGTAATGAAGAGAGGAAAAGTTGTTAAATCAGAAGGCATAAATTTACTGGACTACAAAACCATACAAGGACTGAAAGTCGGTGATAGTTACAAGTATCTGGGCTTATTAGAAGCTGACAGGATTAAGCATGAAGAGATGAAAGAAACAGTAGCCAAAGAATATAAAAGGAGAGTACGGAAAATTTTAGAAACGAAACTTAATGGGGGTAACCTTGTCAAAGCTATCAACACGTGGGCTATTCCTCTCCTGAGATATTTTGCTGCATTCCTTGACTGGAGAAAGTCAGAGTTACAAGATCTAGATAGAAAAACCAGAAAACTATTTACCATACATACTGGTCTCCATCCAAAGAGTAATGTCGATCGTATCTACATACCGAGAGAAGAAGGTGGACGAGGACTAATTAGTGTTGAAGACTGTATAGAATTTGCTACCTTGGGGTTGGAGAGATATATCAGTGATAGTGATGAAAGACTGATAAAGGCTGCTAGAAAGATCAGCGGTGGTCATAATAATGAAACAGAGGTTGAGTATAAGATACGTAAGAAAGGAACAGCGGAGGGAAAAGGTTATGCACGGACAATTTGTACGACAGACGAAAGAAATATTATGGAATGAACCCTGGCTTTGGTTAAAGAAAGGAAGTGTAAAAAGGGAGACTGAGAGTCTTATTATGGCAGCACAAGAACAGGCGCTTGCAACGAATCTGATGAAAGCTAGAATATATCAAACTCAAGAGGACAGTAAATGTCGAATGTGTAGAAAGGTGGATGAAAGCATAAATCATATTGTGAGTGAATGCCCTAAATTAGCACAAAAGGAATACATGTATAAAAGACACATGACTGGGTGGGTAAGAACATCCATTGGGAAGTTTGTAAAGAGAAAGGTTTCATTGTCAATGAAAAGTGATATGAACATGTACCTGAGCCAGTACTAGAGAATGAGGGATGTAAAATATTATGGGATTTACGATACAGACTGATCACGTAATAGAGGCAAGAAGACCGGACATGATTGTTGTTGAAAAGAGAAATAAATGCTGCAAAATAATATATTTTGCAATACCATTTGATAGCCGTATTGAGGAGAAAGAAGTCGAGAAGGTAGTAAAATACCAGGATCTAGCAAGAGAATTGAGAAAGTTATGGAAAATGAAAACAAGGGTAATTCCTATTGTAATCGGAACATTTGGAACAGTTCCAAAGGATTTAAAGACGAGACTAGAGAATCAAGTGAAGCTATGATCTTCGCAGTTATGAGCGCAATTTTTGCAATTGCGTAGAGAAGCCTGAAAAATTCAGGACTTCAACGGGGTTTGAACCCGTGACCTCGCGATTCCGGTGCGACGCTCTAACCAACTGAGCTATGAAGCCACTGACGTTGGGAGCTGGCCATGAATCATATATGAACTGCGGATATGAAATCAAGTGAAGCTATGATCTTCGCAGTTATGAGCGCAATTTTTGCAATTGCGTAGAGAAGCCTGAAAAATTCAGGACTTCAACGGGGTTTGAACCCGTCACTTGATTTCATATCCGCAGTTCATATATGATTCATTTCATATACCATTTCATCACTGATTCATTCCTCACGGGACCATTAGAACCCACAAATGGCCAGCTCCCAAAGTCAGTGGCCTCATAGCTCAGTTGGTTAGAGCGTCGCACCGGAATCGCGAAGTCACGGGTTCAAACCCCGTTGAAGTCCTGAATTTTTCAGGCTTCTCTACGCAATTGCAAAAATTGCGCTCATAACTGCGAAGATCATAGCTTCACTTGATTTCATATCCGCAGTTCATATATGATTCATTTCATATACCATTTCATCACAGACTAGAGAATATTGGTATAGAGACCAAGATAGACGAGCTTCAGAAAAGTGTGATTCTGAACACAGCAAGGATTCTTAGGAGGGTTCTAGAAGTTTGAGGAGACTTGTTGTCACTGGAGTACTGAAGTTCCATTGGAAATCCAATGTGCGAAAACAAGATGATAATAATAATAATAATAATAATAATAATAATAATAATAATAATAATAATAATAATAATAATAATAATAATAGCACGTCTGTTGTATTCCCGATTTGAAATTGCCAACTACCTTAAGCTACATGGTTTGGGGACTTAAATTTAATTATAATTCTGCCTGTTTTCATTCTTTTTACAGCAAATACGGTTGTCATATTAAGATGGGATATTGCGTCGTGTAATTGTTACGAAGTGCCCAATGTCATAAAGGATGGCCATGAGAGTTGACCGCAAAAAACCTGGTAAAGAGAATCCCAAACAGTGCCCAGCTATTACGAACTATTCATGCGCAAGGACCTATCATTCAAATACGGGGAATGAATCACTTTCACCAAACAGTCGAAACGCTTACATCTTTTGTCACTTCGAAGTGTTTCAGTTGTTTCCACCTTATTAATAAGAAGGTAAAATATTTCATACCCAACGCTGAAACGAATCTTTCAACTATGAGTCATTTCTATTCCTTTTATGTTTTGCACTGACCTGCCGAGCTCCACTGATAATATGTTATTAAATTAAGCGGTTGAGCACGAGACATTTCAAGATACACTGACCTCCGTCGTTATTATTGATGGTATAATTTCCTAGTTCTGCAGCTGAACAACAAGACCCGTGGTAACCCACCATTATTTCTGTTCTCACGATTAGAGATCACTAGACAATTTTTTGCAAAATTACAATGTCGTTTTCAGTCTTCTTTGCAACAGCTTTAGTTCACTCAGGCAGCAGCCAAAATGTTTGTAAAATTCACTAACAATTCATAAGAGTGATTCATAATCAGTGGGCAGTATTGGAGTCACATGTGCACTTTCATAAATCCCAATACAATCAACTGTCTGAAAGCACGGAGAGGGATTGAATATGTAGCAGGGAAAGGCTGGCGATGATGAATTATTAATCAATTGTATTAACTTTTGACACAGACTCCTACTCGGCTGCTTAGTATTCATTAACTTTTGATACAGATCTCTACTGATTAAAATGCAAAACATAAAGGTGGTCAATGGTCATATTTTTAACATGAATTTATTTTTATTTACCCGACAAATTTTCTCCCTGACAATATGCAACACAAATTTCCTGAAACATCCCAGATTGTCGTTTAATCTTGTATTACTTTTCCCTAGTATGTTGAACGCCATTTCGCAATGAACATTTGCTAAATTCCAGTTAATAACGCAATTATTCAAGCAGGTAAAGCATCTTAGCAGGGTACCGTTCGTCACTTTATATCTCTACTTCACAAATAAGTTTGCCAAGCCAGAAGTTAAAACTCCCTGCAGAGATGTGCTCAAGTTGTACTGATAGGTCCTCGAGATCGGAAGACTCAAGTCCGTTTCTTCCTTGTGTTCCAGTTGCACTTTTTTGCTCATTCTTGCGTTCTGCCAGGTGGTAAAAACGTTCACTTCCCATTTCGTATTTACAGATACCTGCTTCGGACAGCAAGGCGATTTCCTCCTTTTCGGTTATGGGAAAACGAAAACGTTCTGTCGCCATAATAACGCTTCATCAGTGACTAATGTATTACTAATGCCCCGTCCACACGTATCCGGAGATTTTTGTATCAGCAATTTATTTTATGCGGATACACCTAGCGTCCACACGTGTCCGCCGTATACGCTCGGTGTATCCGGAGATTTCTGTATACGCTCTCCAGAGTGGAAATTTCTGTATACGCTGTGTATCCGGATACGTGTGGACGCTCGTATCCGTATATTTTTGTATATGCTGACCTCACAGTATCAGAAGCAGTCTTTTTCCGCGCGAGATTTTCCAAACTGCCGGCGAGCAGAAACGTTGTGTGTTCAATGCTACTAGGACTACTTTCAAGCCTAATAGCGTGTCTCGAACTAAATGTTGCAATGTTAAATCTAAACTTTAGCTACTTGAGAAGACGTCTAAGCATTATGTGGCATCTATCCATATCTGATTCAGGAATCAGACGCCAAAGACTTCTCAAAATTAAAGAGCGAGAAGACAAGTGTCTTTGGTTTTTTTTCTCTTAATTGAGACATTTTTTTATGGTGTTTTTTAACAAGAATTTTTTTCGCTCTTCAAGCTCACACTTGTTTAAACCTCAAGTAAACAAACAAGAAAGCCGCGAATTTGGCGCCAAAATTATCGCAGGCTCAGCTTTCTTTGTAATGCGCATGCTCTGTTGACTAATCCTTTGAGATGTCCGGATACGAATCGGATACGTGTGGACGGTCGTATACGATTCGTATACGCTACGAGTGGACACAGATATTTTTGTATCCGCATAAAAAAATCGAAAACGTAGGGAAGATCGAAAGATAGTTTATTTAACCCTTTCATTCCTACGATCGAAACCTTCATTCTCCTAACTAGTATCATGGATTTCTTTGTTGGGTAGTCATGAGAATTTGCTGTTAGTTCAAGATCATACCTCTTAAGTTGATAATATTCTTCATTCTCAATACCTGTCTGACTGACATTTCATTGAAATCGTGAGGAGAATTTACGTACCGATCACTCGTGGAAGCCAAAGGGTTAACTTAAAATAGTTAGTACATAAGCAGCCCACTAAGGCTGAAATGTACAAATTTACAAAAGAAACAATTAGTGATTTAAAAATTATTTTGGACTGAAATATAAAAAATAAGAAAATAAGTGTAAAATGTCACAAATAGAAGACTACACAAAGTAAAGCTACTACTTTGACATTCCGGATATAAAGACTTCATGAAACTCTTAGTGCGTGTGACCGAGTGAACAAAAAGGCGCTTGTTTTCTTGGATAATATCGAGAGACATACTTCGGGGGCACTTAGTGGTGAAGTTTATGACTGTTTCGGCTGCTACCGCATCAAAGAAACGTTACGCCTCCTTTGCACGAAGTCAATTTGAGAGGAAAACACTTATCAGAGCATGCAGGCAATTATAAATATTTATCAAGGACGAAAAGCTCGCCATTAAAATGCTAAATACAAGAACAAGTCAGAATCGTTGGCTCGATATTAAATTAAATGCTGTCCACAGAGTGCGAGAGAAAAATAAGGCTATAACACGGGATTCCAATCAGTGTCAGGTTTGTCTCCAGACTAAGCAGGGATGCAGTAAAAGTTTAGCACGGTCACAAAATAAAACAGTCCTCACAATATCTACAACCTTGGGAGATGTTCACATTACATAGGTCTAGGCAAAGGCTACTCAACACTAAAGTCGTATTGGCATTAGCGATCACAGCATGGTCTATGTCTATCGAAAATTAGCCATTAATGGACAGAGTAAGGGTCACACTAATATAACCTATAGGAATTTTCGAAGTTTTGACCGTGATAAATTTCGTAGCGATGTTGCATCTCAAGATTGGGATCACATAAACAATTCTTCCAATCCAAATGATGTGTGGAATGAATGGAAGGAATCCTTTTTGGCTATTGTTAACAAGCACGCTCCATTGAGAACCACTCGTGTTCGCGCGCGGGGTTCCCCATGGATTACTTCTGAGCTTAAAAAACAGATGCACGATCGAGATATTTTGAAACTCAGAGCAATTAGATCAAAAAATCCTAATGATTGGGTTCACTTTAAAAGACAGCGGAACAAAGTCAATAGTGCGACTAGGCTAGCGAAGCAAGTTTATTATCAAAATATGCTAAACGAGCATAACGGTGATTCCCGCAAAACCTGGCAGATCATCAATGAGCTGTCTTCCCGAAATTTCGTGGAAACGTCTGTGAAACAACTGAATGTAAATGAGCAATCAGTAACAGCTCCAGCAGAAATAGCGCACGAATTTAATCGTTATTTTGCTACCATTGGCCCGAAACTTGCTAGTGATATTCCTTCTTCAGATGGCAACAGCTATCTGAATTATCTCACTAGCACGGATAAGGAGTTTCAGTTCCGCCCAACCTCCACAAATGAAGTATTTTCACTGCTGAATAAACTGAAAAAATCAAAGGCAGTCGGCCTTGACAAAATTTCTTCTCGACTTATTCGTGAATGCGCGGATCTTATTTGCAAACCGCTGTGCTATATTTTCAATCAGTCATTAAATGTAGGTGTGTTCCCAGACGACTGGAAGTGTGCACGGGTCACTCCACTATTCAAACAAGGGGAACGTGATGACCTAAACAATTACCGCCCAATTTCCGTTATCCCGGTTATAGCCAAAGTGTTCGAAAGAATAGTTTATAACCAATTATATGCGTACCTAACAAAGCATAACGTAATATGTAAATGCCAATCTGGTTTTCGCTCTATTCATTCCACCGTTACGGCTTTACTTGGGGCTACGGATACTTGGGCTTACAACATTGACCGAGGAAAAATAAACGCTGTTGTTTTCCTAGACCTAAAAAAAGCTTTTGATACGGTTAATCACGAGATCCTTTTATCTAAATTAAATAATTACGGCATACATGGCATTTCTTACAACTGGTTTAAGTCCTATTTGGACAACCGCACTCAAAAGTGTTCCATTAATGGATCACTTTCTAAAACTTGCTCACTAAGTTGCGGCGTCCCTCAAGGGACTATTTTGGGTCCATTGTTGTTTTTGCTATATATCAATGATCTGCCAAACTAGCTGTCTAACGAATTGTATGCCATGGATGTACGCAGATGACACCCACCTAACATATGCGGGTGACAATACAGGCGACATAGAATCAAGACTTAACCATGATCTAGAAAATGTTAAAAAGTGGTTGATAGCAAACAAACTTACCCTGAACATGACAAAAACCGAATTTATGCTGATTGGATCAAGGCAGAGGTTGTATGCTCTCACAAATCCTCCAATTCCCGAGATTAATGGTGCTCCTATCACTCAAGTTTCTGTTGCTAAATCCCTGGGCGTGCTTATTGATAATAATCTTAACTGGAGTAGCCATGTCGATAAACTGACAAAGAAAGTAGCTTCTGGAATTGGAGCCCTCAAACGTATAAGGCATCTCGTTCCTCAGACGACATTGCGCTCTATTTATCACGCTTTACTTCAACCGCACTTTGACTACTGCAATGTCGTCTGGGGAAACTGTGGTATCACGTTACATGACAAATTACAAAAACTGCAAAATAGAGCAGCCAGAGTTTTGACCTTCTCTAATTTTGATGCAAATGCTAGCGAGCTATTCAAAATTTTAGGCTGGAAAAATCTAGTTAGCCAGCAACAAATTGCGCTGGCCACAATGGTCTATAAGTGTCTTCAGGGGCTAGCACCGGAATATCTATGTTCTAAATTTACAAACCGCGAATCTGTTTATAGTTTAAGAGACTCTGAAAGAAAGCTTAATGTTCCGTTTCCGCGGACAAATTATTATAGAAACAGCTTCAGCTATAGAGGTGCTACTGTCTGGAATAGCTTACCCCTCAAAGCGAGACAAGCAGAGTCTCTTGGGCTTTTCAAAAATCTGATTAAAGACATATTTTAGTATAAAGCACGGCATTCATGGAAAGCAGCTTTAGAATTAATATAGTATTATAGTAATTGTATTTTATTGTAATCATTTTAAAATTTTACCTTTTGTAATTTAGATTTTAGCATTGTTTGTAATCTTAGCTGATGATTTTACCGTGCATAAATAATAAAATATCATATCATATCATATCATCAGAACGAGTCTGATTGGTCGGATGATTTTTCTCAATAGTGAAAACATATCGTATGACCAATCATAGGCCACAGACGAAGATTTTCACTTGTGAAAAAAATCGTATCAGTTTTAGCGCCTTTCAGGGACTGTTGTACTTGGCAAAAAGACGATCATGGCTTTTTCTTCGAGCAATTCAAGGTTTTTAGAGATAGTTTCGGTGGAAGACTTCGCATAAGAACAAGAAAACGAAAATACCAGGAAAAAAACTGAACAGAACGTGGATTTGCTAAGGGAATTTTTGATTTTGAAAGGTGACTCAAGGACTGTATAAGAGATTCCTCTACATGAGCTCAGTGAATTTATCATAACTGTAAGAAAGAAAGAAAATAAGGAAGATTATGAGCCCAGTACGTTGTGCGCTATGATTGCCAGTTTTTAACGGTTTTTTGAGAAAGAAGAATTACGGCTACAGCATTATGAAAGACGTGGAGTTTGAAAAAGTAAGAACGGCTTTAAAATCAAAACAAAAAGATCTCAAGAAGAAAGGCAAAGGCAGCAAACCAAACGCTTTGATCCCGCTCACAGAAGAAGAAGTAAATCTGCTGTATGACAAAGAAATGTTAGAAATTAAAATCAACTCCTGATGCTCTACTAAATACTGTCCACTTCCAGGTGATCTGGTGACGTAATTTTGGAGAACTGGGAAGAAACATTTTAACGCCGTATACCACAACAGCGCGCGGCCTTAGGTTTTGTTTCCAAATTTCCTGCAGTATTTCCATCGCCAAAACTCAACAGATCATTCCGTGTCTCCCACATTTCCAGTTACTGAATGAACATTCAAGTGGAAACCGCCGAGATATAACCTCGCCTCTGCCATGTTGAATTCGGAAATAACATTCAAGGCCGCGCGCGGTTGTGGGATACGGCGGTAAAATTTTTCTCCCCAGTCCTCCGAATTACGTCACCAGATCACCTGGTTCGGGTTCCGAGGTTGTAAAGAACATCGCGACATCTGTTGGGTTAATATGCAACTACGCCAAACTATAAACGGGGAAGATTTCTTGGAGTACACTGAGAGACAAACAAAGATTCGAACTGGAGAAAATTCCGAGGATGTCAGGCAAATGAAAACCAAACTTGTTTTTTTTTCAGTTCCGGAGACTGATAGAGATCCCGTAGCGTTGTATAAATTCTACGCTGAGAAACTGCCGTCAGAAATGAATCATGACAACGTGCTATGTTACCTAGCACTAAACAACTGTAAAAAACAAGACGTTATCAAGTTAAATTCATTAATGAAGACAATAGCAGAGAAAGATGGACTAAGGCCCAATGTAAAGAAACATAGCGGTCGGAAAACTATGATTAAAACGTTGACAAACAACAACATCAAGCGACAGATAGTATTATGCAAATGTCTGGACATAAAAATATTCAAAATATAACCAATTATTCAGTATTATTATACATTCAACTCTCTAACTCTTTTGTGATTGGCCGAAAGCCTACGGTGAATTTTCGAAATCAGCGCCTGTGACGTCATATAACTGCAGATTATACAATTATCATGTCAAGGTTACTCAAGGTCACGGGTTATCATGTCATGTATGACTGCAGTGCATGATTTCTAAGGGTAATCATGTCAAGTTCGCCTGCTTTGTGTTGCTTGCCGTCAGTGAAGAAGCAAAAAAATGACTTCCAGGTTTGTTTTCTTCAGTTACTTATTTATTGCTATTTACTTTCTCATCAAGCTTTTTTTCAATTTTTCACACATTGTCTAATTCTTAAATTTTTTTGTCAATCGAATTATGTGCCGCTGATTTGTATACGGTTTACTCGTTGACAAATAAATTACCAGTTCCACTCACTGTCGTGACCATTTTTTTTTTCGCACAATGCATAATAAAACAATTATTGGATGAGGTTTTTGTGATATCCAGAATAATCAATGTCTCGGTAAAGGTACCTCGACCTTGATTATTCTGGATATCACAAAAACCTCATGCAATAATTGTTTAGAATCATTCCCCAAAATCGGCAATCTAGGAAA
>NC_090896.1:39674585-39689585 GCF_036669925.1 Montipora capricornis
ATTATAACGTCCATATTAGTTTCAAAATGCTCCATAAAAGGGCGCCAAATTCAAATGCAGATTCATTAGACAAATAGCGCAGAAATGTCCAAGCCAAGGAAGCATTTAATACCGCGCCACTTTTTGACAGCTGTCATAGAGAAGGTCAATCAGAGAAAGCAGAAAAAAGTCGACATTTCTCTATTTTGACTGAAACAATTCTAGAGAGATTTCTCGGCACTGAGTTTTTCGTAAAAGCGAAATAAAGCGATAACTTGATAAATTTGACTTCAGGAACATCCGAGACAAATTCTAAAAAAGTCCACTTTATCTGTAAAAAATAGACACTTTTTTCAGGTTTTACAAAGTCAAGTGGGATAAAAAAAAAGCTTTAGTATTTTTCGTTTTGCGTGTACATCGCAAATCACAAAGGTGTTTGTTATGGAGTTTTGCATTTTCTATATTCAGGTTTTATTGAAAAGTAGAATTGCCGAAAGCGATCACCGATTTTTCAGGTAATGTCCTCCATGCCTAGCTGCCTCACATATTTTGTAAAACTCGCCAAAAAAAACGAAGAAGGCCTTAAACGTTCGCAATTCCGTTTTAGCAGAGATTCTTAGTGACATATTTCAACAATCACATTATAGGCTTTTAGTGTCATGTGGATGACTAGTCGTTAACTGCTTATTTGAACTGTGAAATTGCAGCCGAATAACCGAATTTACTACTCTTTCGCTGGCTTGACTTTTTAATTAGTAAGATTTTTGCTGTTGTCCTAAACTGAAGAGAAAGGGTGTAAAGATTATCAGTCAAACGGAAAATGTTGTGAAAGAGATTACTGTGCATGTAATTTCAGTTTTAATTTAGTTGTTGATTAAAATTGTCGGTTATTGTTTGTGCACAAAGGCTTGTTTATTTACTGCAGTCAGCTTAGAGGTGTTTGATCACTACAAAATGTATACCCTAATGACAATTAATTTTGTACTTTATGTAGAAGCTTAATTTTTTCCATCAACCTCGTTCCCAGGGCTTTGCCTTGAAAACGAGGTTGTATTTCCATATGCACTTTAATGCTTCTTGGGTTAGAAACGGGAGCTCCGCTTTTAGGCCTAGTCAAATCTATATCTTCTTCTTGTGCTGGCATCCTTTGAAGAACGAGGCAAAAACAACGGACGTTATTCATATGAAAATTAAGTGACTGGGTATTCTGCAATCTAGCCACTAAAATGTCACAGCGATTTAAAGATACGGGAAAACTGCTTTGTTCCTGAAGTTATGTAACACTTTTAATTTATCTGGCTAGCTTTCCTGATTGAAGTTTTCGCTGCTTGCGTTATGGAATTTGCACGCGCGTGAATCTAAACGTGAAGGTCAAGTTTTTTGAGAGGTGATTAGCCTGTCCCTTCTTCTAATTACCGCGTCCTTGCTACGCCATTTTGCTTTAACCCATTAGTAGCTAAAGAGAAAAAGCCTCGTTTAGTCATCGATCTCAGGCATGTTAACAACTTACTGGTGAGGTTTAAGTTTAAGTATGAAGACCTTCGCTCGTTATCTCAAGTCCTCGAAGAGGGGCACTGGTTTATTTACATGGCACTTCAAGTCAGGATATCTGTGTGGATCACCAAACCTATCTCGGTTTTTCTTGGCCACCTCCAGTCAGTTGCTATGAGCATTTTTTATTTCTGTCTTTCAAATGGGATCTCCCTCGAAGCGCAGTGGATCCCCAGGTCGCGGAATGAGAAAGCTGATCTCCTCAGCAGATTCGTTGATTAATGGGGATTCGTTAATTGATGGGATCCACATGTCGGTTGTCGGTTAAACTTTTATTACTTTGTCGGTTGTCGGTTAAAATTTTCGACCTTTGTCGGTTGTCGGTAAATCCCAGTTAATTTTTACGTCGCTAGTCGGTAATTATTCCCTCGTTTTGTCGGTAGTCAGTAATATTTTCTAGCCCTTTGTCGCTAGTCGGTTAACCCCATTCACACCCTCTAAGAGTCATCGCTTTGGGCAAAGATGGCAGGACAAAGGGAAGATTCGGTTGTGGTCTCCGGATGTTTTTTCAGTGTTGCCTCTAGAAAAATTGAGAAGCGATTAAAGTAACTTATCTTATTCAGCCTTCCATTTTATCTTTTCCCCTGCATCACCACTAAGAAAACAGAACACCATATCTTATCATTCTTAATACCGTCATCATCATCATCGTCAACTTACTTTATACCCGACATCTTATCACAAACAAAGGGGTCTTTCTAGGAATCATTCCTAACTAGTGAGTACAATCTACGACATTTAATTAAGTAGTATAAAATACATCTGTTATTTTCCATACAAACCTAGTCTTACTTAGTAAGTAAGAAAACTACATTATAATATTAAAAAAAAACCGATATATCATATTCATTCGTTTCTTACATAAACATAACTTCGGATTTTAACTGTTTAAAAGTTTTAGAAATAACAATCTTTCCCTTTGAGTGAGGTCTCCAAGTTTCTTAGGGTGTGCTGAGTTCTTAAAAATGGGAAAACTCTATTCCACAAAACAGATCCTCCAAACTGTAAACTCCCTTTTCCAAACTCTGTTCTAGGTCTAGGGATGTGAAAATTAATTCATGCGTTTCTAAGGTTATAGACATGAACATTTGCTGTGTTAGTAAAGAATCGCCTCAGGTATGATGGGGAAATGTTATTATGCACCTTGTACATGCACAAAGCAAGTTGTTTCGACTTAGAAATTTCAAATCTTTCCCAGCCAAGCTCATCCAATAGAACATTTGAGCTTATCTCGTAATTAGAAAAGGTGATTATTCTGGCAAACCTGTTTTTAAAATTTCGGATTTTATCTGCTAGTCCTATCCCAATATTCCCCCAGACCGTACAAAAATAATTGAAGTAATGCATTACTAATGCATTGTACATATTTATTCCTGTATCAGATGGAATGAAGGGGCTGATGCGTTTCAAAACTTTAAGACCAGTGGATATTTTCTTTGTAATAAATTTTATATGGGAGTGTCATTCAAGTGATTTATCTATGTTAACTCCCACATATCTATGTTTTACTACCCAATCTGTTGGGGTATTTAACTCTCCTTATTTATATGAGATACATTTTCTTGGCTCCCAATCATCATGAATTTAGTTTTCTTGACATTCAAGCATAGTTTCTTTGTTCGAGAACAAGAGGGTCTTCGGCTCAAAAGGTAAATGTGGTATCATCAGCATACTTTCTGGGTTTTGAAAAAATATTGCAGGCGGGAAGATCATTGATGTAAACAGTAGATAGTTACTGTACTGCATTTTTCATTTCATCTACTGATTGAAGATTGTTTTAACACTGTGATGAACGGAAAATCAAAGCTGGGATCTGGCCACGATAACTGCGAGAACCGTTTGTGTCTCTTGACGATCGTCTTGCAAAGGTAACTGCAACTCCTGAACAAGAGGCGCTGGCCACTCCGTCATTGAGGTAATATGAACGATAGCTTGTTGTGATTTCCGATGTCGCAGTGTATAATACACCTGCACGAATTGAAATCCCATGGGAAAAAAGGACCTCAAATGTTCTGACACTTGAACTGGTAGGATAGGACCCAATCTTCTCCGCAAGCAAGGTACTACCACGGTACAAACGAATGGTGACCTGGAAAGTAGTTGAACCACTGGTCACTCCCCACAAGCGATACCCTTGCAAAATAACGTTTCCACTGGTTTGGAAATCAATGGCGTCGACACGACCAGAATAGTGCGACCATGAACTTCTCGGAATTTTGGATCTGCTGCGCCAGCAGTCACAGTTAACTGCACAAACAAAATAAATATTCAGTAGAAAGTTTGAACCAGGAAGAGGTTTTAATATCAGGCAAAACAAACTAAGAGATGACATTGACTTGAGTAGTGAATAATATAAGAAAATCAAGGTAGATAGAGAATAATGAAAGAAACTAGTTAGTTGGATGACTCCAGAAATTAGTCAAGTCCAGTAGTCATCAACTATCAAAACTGAATGAAGTAAGATCGTTCGGCTCAGAGTTGTCCTGAGAAGGACTGTTGTTATGCAGTTATGCATCAGTCAATTCCAGCAGTGCCCTCCCCCCCCCCCGAGCTAACCCCCGGGCATTAGCATTTTTTAAAAAAATGGGCAAAATCCCCAGGGAGGGGACACATAAGCTGTCTAAATGCCCCGGGGTGAGGACGAAGGAAGAGGGCAAATGTCCCGCCCCCGGGATCGTCACCTTGAAGAATCAAGACATTTTATAAATGATGATGGATCGCATTTTTAGCTCGCAAGACTTGTCTTGAAGATCTCATCATTTGAATTCGCAAACCTTCTGTATTTTAACTCCACTTTCATGATTTTAAAAATCGCTAGGCTAGTTTTTAATGCGAAATGCGAAGTAGTCTTTACGCAGTCTTCACGTCAGTGATAGTTTTGTGATATTTGTTCATCTTGTCGCTTTTATATATTCATATGCTTACAAGTATAAATGAAGATATCTTTAAAAACATCCACAAGTTTTTCGAGTCCGTGACGGACAAGCCAGTCTTTAACGAAGGCCTCGTCTTTTCCGATAAACTCTTCCATGTTAATTAGAAAACACGTGTGTCAGATGCAACTTAAATGGAAGAAATTCAATTGTCTTAAATTTTCAATTAATAAATGTTTGCTCCCCTAAAGCGAAACCAAATGAACACAATAGAGCGAACTCAAGGACCCTTATTAAAACATCACGTGAATTATGGGTACGTGAGGCGTCCAAAACAAAACTGTCTACATCGTTTGCGATGGACGTTACCTGATCAGTTTCTTCCGTCTCCTCAATATCCTTTTTTTACAAGTGCGTTTATAAGATCCTATGGTATTTGTGCAGGTCACATTCTTGTCACACCCGTTTTCAGAAGAACATTTGTCTTGAGCAAGTTAAATATCCAAAAAATCAATAGTTGGTGATTCGAACTCTTTCCGTGAGAATGCGTTTTTCATAGTTTCTGTCACGATCTTGCAGCAAAATCCATCTGCTACCAATCCCGCATCCTGTTCTCGGTCTACTAGGTGGAAAACGAGAGGTGTTCAATTCGCGCTTTTTTCAAAGGTAATTCTATGGGTGAGTAAACTAGAGGACAGCATGGGAGAAATTCAAATGCCTCAAATTGCAATTTATAAACGATTGCCTCCCTAAGGCAAACCAACTGAACACAAGAAAGTGAACTTTAAACTTTTATCAAGTGAAGCTATGATACTCGCAGTTATGAACGCAATTTTTGCAATTGCGTATAGAAGCCTGAAAAATTCAGGACCTCAACGGGGTTTGAACCCGCAACCTCGCGATTCCGGTGCGACGCTCTAACCAACTGAGTTGTGAAGCCACTGACGTTGGGAGCTGGTCATTTGTGGGCTCTAATGTTCCCGTGAGGAATGAATCAACGATGAAATGACATATGAAATGGATCATATATGAACTGCGGATATGAAATCAAGTGAAGCTATGATCCTCATAACTGCGAGGATTTCATATTCGCAGTTCATATATGATCCATTTCATATATCATTTCATCGTTTAAACTTTTGGTAAAAGATCACGTGACTAATGGGCACGCAAGTCGTGCAAAGCAAAACTGCCAGCATCCGTCGAGATAATACCTGCATTAGACTGGATGTTACTTGAGCAGTTTCTTCCGTCTCCTTCATATCCTTTTTTGCAAGTGCAATTGTAAGATCCTACGGTATTCGTGCAGGTTGCATTCTTGTTACACTCGTTTTCAGATGAACACTCGTCAATGTCTGGAACAAGTTAAATATCGGAAAAATCAACAGATGGCCATTCAAACTCTTTCAGTGAGAGTTCATTTTAAAAGTTCCTGTCTCGATCTTGCCAAAAAAAGAATATATGTACTACCGACCCCGCATCATTAACTTCAGTTGTCTGCAATTTGCTGTAAATTAAATTCACCTGATAAAATTGACCAGTAACATTGACCAATTTATTTTACGGCGTATCATTTCATCAAGCTCACCCTAAAATAGCTCAAGAAAAAGATGCAACCTCTGCCTTAAAGAGAAACGTAATGAACTTGTATGTTATTGCCGCCACAGAAACAATATGTTGGTACGTAACAACTCAACATTTAAACATTTCAATTTATCACAACATTAATTATGTAAAATTTACATCACGCAAGTGAGTAGTGCTTTCCGCGCATTCTGATTGACTAGCTAGGAAGTGAAGAGCAACTACTATAGTCGCCTCTGGGCAAAAGTAGAAAAACAAAATGGCTTCCAGTTTCGTTTCCATTACCGATAAATTCGGTTGACTATTCGACTTTTCTGGCACATACTAAGACACAATAATCACCTCAGTGTCAGTGAAAGTGGTGGATATTTACCTCCACTTCGGTGAATAATCGCTAAATGATAGACCTTTTCACAGTTTCTGACGCCATCTTGGCTGTGGGGCAAACACGGTTTAGATTAAACCTCAATAACTCCGCTGCAAAAACGCAGATTTCAAAAATGTTAAAAATGTTTTTAGCATTTTTTATATTAGGGACTTTAAGCAAATCGCTACGGCTGGCGCTAATACGGCTGCCGGAAGTAAATTTCTCCCAAAATGAAACACTGCGCATGTACGTCGGTTGCATCCAGCCGTAGTGGACACCGCGGCAAAATGAGTGCGCATGCTCCGCTTCGAACACATTTGATTCACTTGATTCGATTCGGCGGTGAAGGGAAAGTTCTATTGGACCTTTTGATGATCAAGATCTTACGCTCAACAGGGACTCGACAAAAAAACTAAACAGTAGTTCCGAGTTGTTTCCAACGAGAAAGTCAAAAGAGGTAAGCTTATTTTAGGCATGAAATATTTATTTGTTTATGTCGTTTCCATGGAAGTTATCTTTGCCAAACCATGTTTGCTCGTGTTTCGGTCACACCGTTGAAGACCTAAAAGTTGTAAATTTTAAACTGATGACATTTTTCGTTTACTGTTTTTCGCCTAAGAGCAATTCCTCTAAAAAGGCGGAGGGTTTTGTCAAAACAGAAGTTTTAACCTCTGACATGTGATACGAGAGCCATGGATTTTTCTGTGACCTGGTTCTCCACAGCAAGAGCAATGGTTTGTGTGGTAGATGTTGGTGCTCTCTCTTTTCCAGCTCTGTGTTGCTTTGCAGGACACACTAGGTTATTGATCTCTAGATTTCTGTTGATTTCATTGTCCCAGTCATCTGACCTGAAGAAATCTTGTGGAAAGTGTTGATATCTGGCTGGCTGTCATTTTGACTGTCATTACTTTCAAGATGTGAGCAACTGTTTTTATCTGCATTGTTAGACAAAACCTCTTATTAAGGGAGTCAGTTAAGTTGTTTAGTTTTTTTATATAGGGATCTTTACAAATAGGGCACAGATTTCCATGTATTTTTCAAATATCTTAAGTGACATCTGTGAAAATGACCAAGTGATAATAATATTATTGTTTTTATACTTTGATCAGTTTCCTGTTGTTTCTTAAACATGTCATTTATTCTTATTCCAGTGCTTAAGTCTAAAACTCTTCCTGGTGTGTGTGTGCTGATCTGGTCCAACCATGCATGGCAAGCAACATTCCAGATTGTTTTCAGAGATTGTGATGAGGATTTCAGCGTTGAATATTTTATTGGTTTTGTGATGAAAAAAGCCAGGGTTGTTATTTATCTCTCATTTTTTCCTGCATGAGATCCTGCATGATGACAACAGTATTACTGCAAATTAAACATCACAGATGTGAGCACGTCAGTGATTAATACAAGATGGTTTCCAAACAGCTCTTCAAAATTGTCTAGAAAAGGGACGATAATTATTTACTTGCCACACCTTCTAAGTCAATGTTTGAACAAGCAAATATAATTTGGTTTTTTAATTCAAGTAAACTGTCTTACTTTCATTAATACAGCTGTATGTTATTGTAGTCTTTCTCTTGCTGAGCATGGGTTTGGATATTAACTTCTGAGAATGCTCCTACTTGTAATAGTCTTAATAATGAATATACAGTACTTACAACAATAAAATTAGAGAGATATTTAAGTTACTGTATATTGTGTTTTGTGGTAACACATAGCATAGTAGTTGTTGCTGTTAAAAAGGAATCAGATAGAGTCATTGTGGGTCCAGATAGAGCCGTTGTGGGTCTATCATTGGGTAGTGAAACTGGATCAGTTGTGCACAATAAAATGTTAGAGTATGAAGCAGAATGCCTTTTGTCTTGCTGGATGTATGATTACATTCCTCTCTCAGTATCTTTAAAAAAATTTAGGCTGGAGTTTTGCTGGTGCAATGCATGCAAAAGTGAAATCAGTATTTTCCAAACACATGCAGGTGAATGGTTTCATTATCATGATTTTCATGTTTCCCCACCCTCATCCCAGCAAGGCTCTACAAGGTGATCGACAAAGCTGGATAAAAAAATTACAGTTACCAGCCAGCTGCAGGAAAAATACTAAAAAAATATTTTCAACGATGGACCACTACCAAACTCCAAGTGAAAGGGAAACATCAAGTAGCATTGGAGTCAAATTTATACTTAGTTTCAAAACTTTTTTGCGATCCTCTCTTAAAATTAAGACTTATTTTCTTTATTTTATTGCCTCGCTCATGTAAAAGTAACTAGTGTTGTAAAATATGAGAATGGAGGGCAGGTAAGTGACTTATCCAAGTTGCCGAATGAGTGGGATGCGGGCATGAAAAGAACTTAAGCTTATTTCTCACTTTCAAATGATTCCAATGAAACAAATAGACGATTTCCTCATTCAACATAAGCAACATAAGCCATCTTCGCAGAAGGGATTATCATTCTGCCCTTGCAAAGATGTTTAGCCGGCGTTTTCCTTCTCAGTGCACAGTTTTCCCCCCAAAGGTTTACCAACGCAGAGACCATCGCGACTAATAAAATTACGAACTTCGTACTTTTGCTCTAGTGCTCGAATGCAAGGTAAAATTCTCCTGGTTTGAAGTATAGTTTTTTGGTTTGAAAAGACACATGGAAGATTAGTCTTTCAGGAAGCTCTCTTCAAAATTTAAACCTTATCAAAGTAGTGTTGTCCTTATCATCGCAAAATGAAAACAAACATAGAGAATTTAAATTGCCGCCATTTTGCCGCGCTGTTGTTTCTATTGCAAATTTAATTGGTACCAGTCCCTTGCGCGTGGAAACGATTCGCGCGTGGCTCAAGCCTGCGCACTCATTTTGCCGCGGTGTCGCCGTAGTGTGAAATCTGACTACGTGAGTCGCGATGTTTTGCCGTAGTGGCTACTACGTCGGGTTTATTTCGCTTCTCTGGCCCTTTTCAACGGACATCTCGGCATTTTAAGAATTCTGTTGGATACTATATCCTTTAAAGTCAATTTAAGTCAAGGATTGTGTCAAGGTTGCCTCTCATAAGCTTGTAAATCCGTATTATGAACTTACGATAAGTTTTGGCAAAGGTGTTGCATGAAATGGCGAAGTGAGTTCAGCACGCCGTTGTTTTTCTTCGGTTAAGTTTGCTTTGAGGATTTAGTGAAGACGTTTTATATCTGGATACTATACGATGCTATTTTGCTTCTTTGAGTATAGATACATGTGTCTTTTTCACTCGATATTCTTTGAGATATTTGTCTCTGAAATTGTATATTTCATCCATCAAATTGTTGTTATTGTACAAGGTGTATAGCATTTGCTTTTGCTCAGAAATAATCTGTTCGTCCTAGCATGGCGAACAACGGCCATCGTCCTTTCAGCGAAGCCATTTGAAGGTAAGAAACTAAATAAAAGAGATTTTAAACACCTTTAGCCCATGTTTCCTTGTATTTTGCTTTGCTAAACTTAAAATTTAGCAGACCACCGAGACGTAGTCTCCCCAGACCTTTTCAGTCACGGCAGCCGTAGTAGCACCATCCGCAGTGATTTGCTTAAACTCCCTATTATCATTTACTCAACGGAAAACTAGATCGTGGCACTAAGCACAACGTCTAAAAATTCTTTGCGGGAATTTGCATTATTTTGTTTACAAGGGCTCATACATAATTTACAAATTTCGCTTACGGTTGTTACAATTATACCTTGATTCTGATCGTTATAATCGTAGTCACGAAAGTAATCCTTTTGGGGGGTATTTTCGCTCACAATAATCAGACCTTAAAAGATTTAGGATGGTTCAAAATCGACAAAATTCCCGCACATTCACTGTAATTTAAGCCGTGTTTGCCTCCACCCCCCTCCCCAACCAATATGACGTCTGAAACCATGAAAAGGTGTATTTTAGTTAACATTTTAAACTTCATATCAGTAGTAGATACCCAAGCAATTCCTTCCGTCGTAACTGTATCCTGAAGTGCATCTACAGGTGAAGGATCCATCATCATTAATGCAAGTAGCATTCTCTGGACAGTCGTGAGAAAACCCTTGGCACTCGTCGTAATCTAAATTGTAAAATAAATATAATCAACCGACTATGTAGCGTTCCCAGATAAACAACTCTTACTGGCATAGCTCAAGGGTCGTACTGTTATTTACAGGTGCTTAATTACAACTTAGCTTCGCGCACGACGATTAATATTAATTTTCGACCCTTTCAAAGATATCGAGATCTTACGGAAAAAAAAAAATTCCTTCCACCTCTTTTGAAGATGCGCACGTAAATAATTATGGCTTTAAAAAACCTCCCTTTCGCTAAAACTTCAGAGACTTGTTTTAACTTCTTTTTTTTATCTTTCCTTTACACCACAAGTACAGTCACTCATTCAAAAACGATCTCGTCGGATAAATAAGCACTTCATCTCGATCCCGGCGTTTCGGTAAACCTCGATATTGGCTTTTGTCGCAAATTTGAAAGTGGTTTACCAAGTTGACAGCTTCTCCAACATCCACCGATTTGGCTGCGAATACATGAAGTCAGTTTTTTGGTGGAAAATTTGAACGCGAACCTCGGCACCAGCATAAAAGCTACATTACGATTGGCTTACTCCGAGAGAATGGAGGGCAGTTCGCTTTGAACCAGTCACGTGAGGCCGAGGACCGTTCAGTTGAGCCATCGCCTAAGGGGCCCTGAAGGAGTCTATGCTTTGGCTAGCTCTCAGCTGTATTACTTCATGCTAACGTCCTACCTTTCTTACAGCTGTACTTATGGCAGCTTGAACAGTTGACATCATTCCATTTGAATTTGTGAGCCTGAAGTGAACCGAGGGTGTGCACGCAATCCTCATTATGGAAGTTATTGGGTTGATTCGTTGCCCAGTAATGGAAGTCAAATCGAGTTCCATCACTCCAAACGAACGTTCCTTCACTATTTATGTCAGACAAACCGAGCCAACCATTTTCTCCGTTGTGTAAGTTTTGCAGAAAGACATTTTCGTCTTAGTTGTGAACACTGGGGAGGTTGGCTCCCAGTGCAGCACACCTGCCCTCGCCATTGCTCCAGGAATCACAGGATGATATTTTTTGGTAGCAATAACCTTTAAAATACACCCAGTCATCGGGGCAGATATCTAAAAATTAAAACAAAAACTGATACGTTCAGTGTTGACAAATCATCTTAAAAAGGCCTTTTTTGAGAAGATGAAATTTTGGCATTTTTCAAGAAAAAACCTTGCTCCACTTGTTTATCGCTTAACGAGACGGATTGATAAAGACCTTTCGACCGTAAACGTTCGGTCATTCTTCGGTCATTTTCGGTCAAAACGTCGTTATCAAGTTTTAAGTGAACGTCGTTTTGACTCGTTTTTACTATTTCTTATAGTAATTATGCAAATTTCTTTGACTGTAATTTCAGCATATGTCGTTTAGCGAGCGAGCGAGAGGGGCGATCTACTAAATAGTAAAACGACACTAAATTCACTGTAGTGCCGTGACACAGCTTGACTCTCCAATATCTTATTTACCTGCTAACACCGCGTACGACACAGTTAGTGGATCAAACCGCTGAACAAATAGCTCTTTGACGCAGATTCTGAATTTTGCGTTGCTGATGAACTAAAGGAAAAACAAAAACAATAAGCAAAAGTGACTCAAAATGCGAAATGCACTGCGCATAACAAGACAGCCTCGTTTAAAGACCTTTCCATTTGCTTTGGCGTGCCCTGGATGCAAAGATATTACAACATCTTTGATACATTACAAATTCTTTCACCCCCTTCCTTCGCCAGTCTATCAAAGAACACGATAGGCTATGGAATGAGAATGGCTGACTACACTTCAAATATAAAACCAAAATATGGTGAAAAATATCGATGTTAATGGTGTAATGTGTAAAGATAATAGGCTGGTTTTTAGGCAACAGGGAGAGGACAACTGACAAATCAGAGTCCAAGGCAGGAGCCTAAGACTCTCCTTCTTTTTCAATGAGACGTGCAGTTTGGGAGAGGTACTAGTTTCGTGCCCGCGGTGATGGTTTTAAGTTAATGTTTCCATGATAGCTAGTCATAGCTAAATAATACGTCATAGCTAAATAATACACCCCCTTTTCGGGGTTTCGTGCCTGGGAAAGCCTTGAATTTCAACTGTAGGGAGTATTTGAGCAATTGTATGGCAATCCAAAGTACTTTTTTCCTATTATCTCTTCTCAGGAAACCCACAAGCATTTTAAATCTCTACCTCAATCCAGCTGACAATTCCGTTGCAATCCGGAGATGTATTTTCTCCTCCGCTAGAATGCTTGGCTGTAAGTATCACTGTTGGGTAGTTATTGTACGTCCGTTTAAAATTCACGTCCTGTAAATCACCAAATATAGAATGGCTTTGAAGATGGTCATTTTGAAAATTTTGATTGTGCAGCCGTAGAACCGTACTCATGATGAAGTCCACTCAAGATGAGAATTTTTTTTAACGTTACTGCATCTAGTGATTAGTATTTTCCTAAAAACTAAGTGTTTAAAGATGACGATATACAAATAAAGTCATTATGTTTATCGCTACAAGAAAATTGTACTGTTATCCTATTATTTCCCTCAATGGGAAATGTGATTTTGGTCATCGCAGCTCGGATTGTTAGGAGATAAAGTGAAAAATGGGAATATAATAAATGCTCCGTTGACATGTCTGCAAAGATATGTGCGCATTGAAATGGGATTGGTAACCCCTTGCCCTCTTCGGAGCAATTTTTTTTTATCATTGTTACATTTCCACACCTGGCAAAAAGCGAAATTGTTACTTTTGGAAGGTAAGATCCCATTTGGAAAGCTGACATTACTGTGCTCTGAAAATAACGGTCTGTGTAAGGTCTCGAACGCCAACCAATTCTGAGGAGAAGAACAAACAAATAGGTAGTCAGTGTTTTTACACTCGAATTTACTTCCCTTACCCGTCGCAATGCAAATAACTCATGGTTTGTATTGGGAGACAATCGCCCACCTTGGATTCTCTCGTTTATCACACGGATACCGCAAAATTACTTGACGCTGATTGGTTAACAGTTGCGCAGCCAAAGCAAGCGTCCGTGCCCCAGTTGGTCAAGCGATGGATAGCGCTATCCACCGGAGAAATCACTATCCACTGGATAACCCAATTGATTTTGCGAGTGTTTATCCGCTGCATAGTGATTTATCCAGTGCATTGCGCTATCCATCGTTTGAACAACTGGTGCCTGATTGGTTAACAGCTGCTCAGCCAGAGCAAGCGAGGTTACATGTACAAGAGAATCTTTATCCACAAATAATATGCTTATAATAATTATTTCTGTTGACAGCGACAATTTATGGAGTTGACCTTAATTAACCAAATGAAAGCGTGTTGCTGAAATTCTAAGACTAAAGTGTTCATTTGTTGCGGAATTGAACTCTAAGTTTGGACGTTTATGCGATAAACATGTAATCGCAATGAGCCACTGGGGCAATTTTGTGAAAACTTTAAAAATACGCGTGAAATTAATCTTTAATTAACCTCCATCCCATGTTATTATACATATACAAATCAACGGACAGTGTTTGCAAAATGTGTCTTTAGGCAAGATCATAGGCATTGCAATAAGGTCGATACAGTCAAAAATGAAATCACCTGTCATGACTGATGGAGGTCTATTTCCTTTTGCGTTTCCTGCTCTGACGAGTACGGGAAAAAAGACCGCTGCCATGGATCGAAATTTGCTGTATTGAGCATGCACTGAGGTTACTTAGCGATCGAATCCTCACGTGATGGCTTATGCAAGCATTGTGGAAACCTTTTTAGGTGATTCGGATAAATTGTAAAACATTTAGACGTTGGATGCCCCTAAATATAAACTTATTCAAGGTCCCAGCCACGAGCTTGTGTCACACAAGATTGGGCGTGGCTTGGAAAAAAAATTCGATTAAGCGTGACTTGAAGAGGACAGCTCACGGTTTTCGTGATTTTGATAACAGTATAAAACGCGATAGTTTTCCTGATGCTAATGAAATTGTAACCATAAAAAAATTCTGAAATGTCATTAAGTTTGTTCCTGTTTTTATTATTGTTTCTCTTTTGTGGAACGAGAACGAAAAGCTAATAACGGAAGAATCTTTTTCTCCATTTGCGACAAGAGTTAGTCTACCTATACATAGAGTCTAACTAAAGAACAACATCTTTACAACCAGGGATAGCTCATCACTAAATCACAAAATTAGTACGCACTGCTCACCACAGAAATGCCATCGTGAACTCCTGCAAAGTTCTGCAGTTCTCGGGTACAAATCTTAAACGAACGTGCAGATACGTCTTCTAACCAGACACTGGTTGCGTCATGCCTCAGGCTTGATCTATAGTGCTCGGCTGTTATGAAGACAGTTGGTTGTGAAGAGAATTTCCCCTGATAATTTAAAAATTAAAGGAAACATCTAAATCCAACGCTTAGGTTTTTAGACTGCTAAGGTGACAAACATTGGATAAAAGACATCAATGAACTGAGTTTACTTACGCTTGGCAAAGTGACAGTCTGACAACTAGTTCCAGTCCACCAACGAGAAAACTTTTTCTCGCCTGCAATTCCACCGGGAGGAGCTCCCTGATAAGCGACCCAATCCACAGTAGCAAAGCTATCTGAAGGGTAATCATTTCTTCCTGCTCT
>NC_090896.1:39697085-39702085 GCF_036669925.1 Montipora capricornis
ATTTCTTTTCAACTTATTTTTGAATGACCTAGAGATAGATGGGTACAAAGATATATCCTTGTTTAAATATGCAGATGATTCAACTGTCTTAGTCACGATTACTAAGGATTCCCCGGATATATCTGACATTGCCTTGTCCAAGTTTATGAATTGGACTGTTGCAAATGACATGCATTGTAACACTAGTAAATGTAAGGAGATAATGATGCGTAAGAGAGGCAATTCTACAGTCTACCCAATGTCTTACAATATGAAACAATATAATAACATTTCTTTATTAGGCGTCACAATTCAAGGTAATTGTAAATTTGGCTTGCATGTCAAGGCCAAGCTCCTAGAAGCCAACAAGTGTTTATTTGTTATCAGAAGCCTACGTAAAGAAGGATATACACAAGATGAAATAGACCACCTCTTTAATTCAGTTGTGATCCCTAAGTTATTATACGGTCTTTCGGTTTATGCTGCAAGTGTTTCTTACTGTTATACAAAGGTTTCTACAGAGATGCTACAAGAGGCGTTATACGTCGGCCAATTACAACATATATGAACTTTTGGAGAAAAGCGACAGACGCCTTTTTTGTAGCCTCAAACACGATTATCATCCATTAAAAAGCTTACTCCCAAGGTACAAAGACCATACTGTAAACCTTCGAAGGAATTCCATCGTCAGGCCCTGCATTAACACTGAACGTTTTAAAGATAGCTTTTTTAATAGATTAATTTTTAAATACAATCTAGCTGTGTAAATACCCCATATGAATTTTTAATCAATTTAATCTTTTTTACTCATCTTAATCATTGT
Organism: Montipora capricornis; assembly: GCF_036669925.1. Classification (NCBI taxonomy): domain Eukaryota; kingdom Metazoa; phylum Cnidaria; class Anthozoa; order Scleractinia; family Acroporidae; genus Montipora; species Montipora capricornis. The sequence continues at coordinate 39,697,888 of NC_090896.1, forward strand.
AATTTTTTTACTGTAACATCAGATATGTAATTTTATCGGATGCTTTTAATAAAGACGTTATTATTATTATAATTATTATTATTATTATAATTATTATTATTATTATTATTAGTAGTAGTAGTAGTAGTAGTAGTAGTAGTAGTAGTAGTAGTAGTAGTAGTAGTAGTAGTAGTAGTAGTAGTGGTGGTGGTGGTGGTGGTGGTGGTGGTGGTGGTGGTAGTAGTAGTAGTAGTAGTAGTATATGTACCTGCACAACTTCCTGGGTGATAGTGGGTGTAATTAGAATGCGTCTCGCAAATCTCTTTCTGCAGCAAGCACAAGTTTCTGAATGTACGACCGTTAGAAGCACACATCTCTTCTTGATAAGACGGACAGCTGCTTTCACAAACGCAATCGCATCGTTGGGAAGATAACGACACTGGTTTGCTGTGATACTTGCAGCTTGCATTGTTGCAAGGATCATAATCTTCAAAAAAACACCAAAACAAGAACAAAGAAAATTAACAAATCCCCCTACAGTCACGTAAAACAACGCTACCATATCTAAATGTGTGTAATTATCCCTACACGGCTGAAACTGGGATCAGCGCGTCGATAATCTGCTTAATCTGTATGCAGATATCTCTTCAGTCCTCTGTTTTCACTTAAAGCATTTTAGTATGTGGCTTAAACTTTAACTTTAAATAACATAATTGCCTTTAAATAAAATTTAATCTGGCAATGGGTAGCAGCAATCAAATTGCAAAACCTGCCTTAAAGGCCGCCAGGTCGTTGGCCGTGATTACAGAGTTTGGAAGCCTCTTCCATGATTGAATTGTGCTCGGAAAGAAGGAGAACTTAAATGGGTTCACTGCGCACGCTAGCTGCCTGTATCTCAAATCGTGACCCCTGGTTCGCAAGGAGCCAGGGACCATTTCAGAGGGAAAGACGATGTCCACCAAATTGTAATGGACCTTATAGAACGTTGCTATATGGCGTTGCTACAACATGTAGTTATGATAAGTACGTCTCTTAAGGAGGTGACACCAGTTGCACACCTTTTAAAAATATCAGATAGGAAGCTATGAAATACCTACGTGAGCGCTAACCTTGTAAGACCAGGTCGTACAGAATAGAACATACCGTTTCAAACGTTTCTTTACGAATAGATGTCTTTTTAACTTTGGTTAGTATCTAATTTTATTATTTTATTTATGTTCCCAATTTAGCTCAGCTCTATCGTTACCCGGAACGCTTTTTTTTTTTTTGGAGCCAATAGAGAGATCATTTTAATTATAATTTCATCTGAGACAAAGAAGACATCGAGTTGAGTCTTTGCGGTAATTCTGTATCAAATTACTAGTGTCCTCCTTTAAGAAGCAAATCAAAGAAAACACTTCGAAACGTTACAGTAGCACTATTTACCTCCAATAACCAGATAATGAACTTCCAAATTGTCTCTCTGGCCATCAATCCCAGCATAGTCTTTGATGCACAGACGAAAATGAGTGCGGTCAATCTCCTGCATAATAACGTTTGAAGCAAAGTGACTTAATGCAGCAAACCAAAATCTTACAAAGGTTTATGGTGTATTGATCCTCAAAAAGCAAAGAAGAAAAGAAAAAATAAATAAATAAATAAAAATTAAAAAAAAAAAAAATTAAAATTAATTAATATGTAAAGTAAAGTAAAGTAAAGTAGAGTAAATTGCTTAATTATGTCAAGATCTGGGATTTTATGATAGAAAATGATCTTACTTCCACCCAGGAGATAAACGGACCCTTTACAGCTCAGAGTGGATTGGAGTTGTTTTTGATGCCCTTGACTGTTAAAAAACGTTGCATCTGATCTGGTTTTAAAAAATTGGTTTTAGATAGATAAAAGAAATAGTCTTAAGTTAAAACCGAATTTTCGGTTGCAATTGCAACCTTCTTCAGAGTAAAATATGCAGTTCTGAGTGTGAGAAATTCAGCTTTAAGACTATTTTTTTATCTATATATAACCAAAACTTTAAAATCAGATCAGATGCAACGTTTTGTAACACATTATATTATCATGATGACTGGTGGATTTTCAAACTTTAATATCTAAAGTAAAGTAAATTGCTTGATTATGTCAAGGGCAAATTTCTAGAATTTTATGATAATAAAGGATCTTACCTCCACCCAGGATATTAACGGGCCCTTTACGGCCCAGAGTGGATTGGAGTTGTTTTTGATGCTCTTGACTGCTGTTGTAAGTACCTTTGGTGGTCCATAGAATGGTTCCGTAAAGTTGAAACTCTGAAAGATCAAATTTAACGACCTTTGTTTAACCCTTCATTTCCAATAGTGACACTTACAGATTTTACTCTGTGTAACCGACAGTACAGTAAGTGGACTGGACATCATTTGGAGCGATGAGTAGCAGCTGTCATAGAGATTGGTTTTCCTGCTACCTTAACCTGGGACATGTAGAGGTAGATGTCAAAACTAGAGAAAAACAATGGACGCTGCTGCAATAGCCGCCCCTTCTTGGAGCTGCTTCGCTATGACCCATTTTTATCCAATGAACGCTTTGGTCACTTCACAGTTTTTTTCCCCATACAATTACCAATAACTCTTTCGGCACAAAACACGTACCTTACATAACGCGTAATTTTCCTGAGCTAATGGTATCTCATAGTTAGAAAACAAGATCTTGGACGACTCCTTAACTTTCCAGAGCGTTGGATAATTTTCGTATGCCATCCAGTTCTGAAAAGAGAACAAAAAAAGTTTTAAAAAAATGTAAGCTATTGCATACCACGCTGGTCCCAGAGGTCCCCGACAGCAGGCTAATTATTTCCTCATGCGATTGTGTGTATTGCATGATCTTTTCATTAAGAGATATTGTCGCAACTGAAAATTATTTTCATTAGTCTTTGCAGTTGTTTCTCTTCTGAATAACATTGCAGATAGCAAATAGCATGTTTGACATTTAATAATACGTATTATTATCTGCAGTATACACGTATGGATGCTCTAATGTTAAAAGTACATAGGGCGCAAAGCGTAGCCCATGTCCTCTTACGGAACATAAGTCTCTATATAAAGGAGCGTTTTAAAATAATAAAATACATTCTATATATATATATATATATATATATCATAACAATAATAATCCTTAAAATCCTAAATCCTAAAATTCTAATTTAAATTTAAATTTAAAAATAAATAAATAAATAAATAAAAAAATCCTTAAAATTTTCTAACACTCTATAATTTCTAAAGTTCGTAAGATTATTTGACGATGGCCTTGAAGGCCCGCGCTATGTTAAGCGAACTTGAGATAATAGCTTTCTGCATCCTTCTGAGAACCTCCCTTCCTCTAGCGCCCACAAGTTTCTTTATTGTTTTCTCTAAATCTTTAGACCAACCGCCTAGCACATCAATCACTACGTTGCACTGTTCCACGACATAGCCAGGGTACTGCTTCCTTAACTCCCAGCGCAGTGGAGCATACTTTTCCGTCTTCTCCCTCTCCTTTTTCCTACGGTTGTCTAACCAGGGGCAACTCATTTCAACTGCCCAGACTCGTTTCCTCCTGTGATCCACAAATCTGACGTCCACTCTGTTGGCCTTGACATAGCTATTATTGACATAGCTATTATTGACATATTATTATTATTATTATTATTATTATTATTATTATTATTATTATTATTATTATTATTATTATTATAATTATATCATGGGTGACAAATTACTCCTTAATTTTGGCGTGAAATTTCAGCATTAATTTATAATTTCAAATGTGAAATTACAAAATTGCTGTAGTAACATCTCTTGTATCTCGATCAGAGCCAAGATGGCGTCGAGATTTAAGCTAATGACCATTGAAGAAGTTACGAAATTAAAAAAAGCGGGCAGAAAATTTAAATACGCGAAAGAACACAATTAACTGGGTGAGGGTTTTGAGAAGTGGTGTGACGAAAATGACCTTGAGAAAAACCTGGAGATGATTCTTCCCGAGCAGTTGTATAATGTACTCGAGCGATTTTACAATTACGGTTGTGAGCGTAATTTGTCACCCACGACATAAACGCGCGTGAAATTATTTCCTAATTTCACTCGTCGCCACTTGATTACACATACTTATTTATTTTTTATTTTATTTATTATTATTATTATTATTATTATTATTATTATTATTATTATTATTATTATTATTATTATTATTATGTTTTTACCCCAAAAGG
>NC_090896.1:39704585-39722085 GCF_036669925.1 Montipora capricornis
GCCTGCCACAACACACGCCTTGAAACGGGTTGTGGAAACCTCTTCGACCCATACCAGAACGGAATCGTGGACTTCCGCTGAATCGTTTCCGTGATTAACTGACGTAAACACACGGACAGGAAGGTAACCGTTAGGGAAAGGTCGACTGAAATACACGTACTGGCACTGATAATTATCGTTGCCTGGCAGCTGCAGAGAAACTTTTCCATTCTCGGTCCCTGAAGAATAAAGGCAACACCATCACCGTGAAACGGGGCTGACAATACTCATCTCTCTTCTTGGAAATATAGACTTTTCAGCCATGTACCTGGCACTCTATCTTAAAGGGGTATAGTGCCATGGATTGCATATTAATGTAGTAAAAATCTGTAAAGCAAAGAAGACCCGTTTACCGACGGCAAACAAAAATTAATGGCCAAATTTTCTTTAAAACGGCTACTTTAGCTAAGAGAAACCATTCTTACGTGTTTTTGGTTGCGCGTAGCCAATATTAAAACGAATGCCAATTTGAAAACGTTGAACCTTCCTCAGCTTCTCGCGAGGATTTCTTCGCTTAAGGACGGTGCCCACTAATTCAAAGATATTTTCTGCCCCGGTTTATGATAATGCAGGAAACGTAGATCGTAACAAGTGTTATCAAAATCGAACTGGAAAATTAGGGGTAGCCACGCATTATTCAAAGATAATTATTGAATAATATTTGTAAAAAGCTTTAAAATACAAAGCAATGTATGGCGTTCTTTAGTCAAATTGAAGCTTAATGATCTCTCAAAAATGCTTTATTACCCCCAATTTTCTTTTTGGATACCAAGATTACTTACTAAGATCTACTTTCTCCAGATATTTTTAAAGTGTGCATAAAGTCATGTTAATTCGTGTCAATAACAAAAGTAATTCTCGACCGGCCCCTTTATTTTCCTTTGGAAATAGGGCGGAAACGACAAAGGAGAAGAAGCAAAGTGAAAAAAGGGACTCAAAATATTCTCATTGATCAACATAGAAATAATCCATACAGTCTTAAGATGCACACGAAAGTAGAATTGCCAACTCTCCAATCAACGCCCCCTTTAATTTACTCACTAGACTATTTGACGTAAGGAATAATTGATCATTGCACTTATCTGGACAATGGAAGCAACTGTCTCGGATAAACACCTGAAAAATGCAGGCAGCCCCAAAGGAAAAAGAGATTTGGATACTATATATATTTAATTAAAATACCCTACTGACTAGCAAATTAATTGGCCCTAACAGCTTTCAAACACCGTTTTTCTTCCTTTTGACAGAATATGCTTAGTTGTAAGCATCATTTGGTGTTTTCTAAGAAACTCAAGGCGTGCTGTTTGTGAACAGGGGCATGTCTGTGTGAAACCCAATGAATTTGTGTCCTGCGGGGGGAATATTTCCTTTCATGACATTTGCGAAGTGTGTTAATTCATTATTTCATGTCCATGAAATCCGGTAGACTTAGAGAGCAGCTGTATATCAATTTTTATTATTCAACACATTGTGACGATGTCCAAATATGGTCATAGCGCGCTCAATATTCGTCGTGTTTACTCAACAGATGTCCTGCGATATACGTAATTTTATCAGTCGCAAAGAAAAATAGTAGTTTCCCAGCTTTTTTTTTTTCCAATAAACGTACAAAACTGTGTTTTGCCATCAATGTGTTGAATATTAAAACAATTATCCTGCTCAATCTTGCGGAATATCGCCTGATTTTAGCCAACTCGGCCTACGACCTCGTCGGCTAAGTATCAGTCGATATTCCGCGCGATTTCAGAGGATAATTGTTAAATGTTAGCCTATGCGTGTCAATTGTAGGTCGTACATGGGGGACAGCCGACAAAAGAGCGACTTTCAAGACATAAGAAGATAAGAAGTTGCTAAAGAACTGTTTTTTGTTGTCGTTGTTGTTGCCAATCTGGTAGACGGCTTAGGCACGGAAATTCACGGAATGCCCTTAAGGCAAACATTATAAAGTGTTTTCTTTGTGCCTAAATGAAATCCTACCATCTTCGTCACGTGAGGATAAACTCCAACTGGCCAATCATCGAGCTTACAATGATACCCTTCCTAACCCCACACTTTTTAACAACAATAGTAAGAGAACGTGCATGAACATAGAATTAAAAGACAAGTTAAATAATAGCATCTAAAGAGTCTGATATGGATTTGGATACTATTTAATTACAACACCCTACTTGCTAAGAAATTAGTTGACCCTCGCAGCTTTCGAACACCGACTTTTTCCTTTGGACAGAATCATGCTTAGTTATAACAAGAGCCATTATGGCTCTTGGTTGTAGCTATCATTTGTGAAAAGGGGCGTGTCTCTGTCTGAAACTCAACGAATTTGAGTTCAGTGGAGGGAATATGTTCTTCCATTACATTGCCCAAGTGCTGGTTAATTCATAATTTCATATTCATGAAATTCTGTACACTAAGAAAACCAACTCCAAAAAGCACTGCCCTTCTCGCAAACCAAGGGCTCACAGGCAGCGCGAGTTGCCATTGTTGGAGAACGACAATGTCTAATAATACAAACAAAAAGACACAAACAATTTTGCAACTAAAGAAGAGATATATATTTTTTAAGTGTAGGCAAATTTTCTTGATGCAACTTGTAACTATCCTAAAAAAACCGCCATAAGTATAAATATACCAAAACAACAAGGCGCAGACCTTAAATTGAGGAAAAATTACGAAATGCATGTTTTTGAGACTCCAAATGAAAAACATCAAGGTTCTCATTTGTCTAAGTGGTGTTAAAGTGTTTTTAAGTATTCCTCCAAAGCGTTATACAGGCTTACATTAATTAACCCTCGCAATCTCTACAGTCAACTTTAAACTTCCATTCAAGTACTTTGCACAGGATTAGCTAAAAAGAGTCATGAACGAGCTTTATATAATAATATAGGCTTGCAAGGGACCTGAACTGCTGAAGTTGTTCCATAAAGTTCAATAATCTTTTCTTCTCATAAAGTCGTCACACAATCGCTATTTCAATATACTGTAACACGAATTTCATGTATCTTTAACCAAAAAAGAGTAGCTCAGCTAAGCCGACTACATATATATTTGTCAGTGCTCTATTTACCCGGGCTGGTTAAAGTAAGGAAAATCATAGTTACCTTGAATGCTATGGATTATCAAGAAGAAAACGCTCAGCCAAAGCAGGAAATTTCCTACAATGCGGTCCATGGTCTCCACCTCGTCGTATGAACACCACCTTGATATAATGCCTGTTCTATGAAACGCTTAACTTTATATTTTTTTTTCTGCTAGGTTCAGAATTTGGCGTATCCAATAACAAGTGGAAATATACAATATCCTGTCGGCTGTTTTTACTTTCAATTTCTCTGCTAAAATCGCATTTAGCTTGACACTTACTTGTCAATTCTAAGTTTTTTGCCAAAGGGCGACATGTATAACATAAAGGGCACACTCACTCAAACAGTAAAAAAGAACAAAACGGAAATATCATGAAACATAATTGACCTTAAAGATGTTTCTTTTTATGCTTAACAGATAGGTTTTTGCGCCAGTTATAACCAATAAAATACAAGGTAAAATAACGTATATGTCTAGCATTTCCGGGCTGTCGTGAGTGGCTGAACACTGCTGCGTTTAGCTAGAGCAAGAAAAGCGCATTATTAAAAAAAAGAAGATAAACAGGCTTGCGTAAAATTCGAAACAGACTGTCAAAAATATCATGTATTTTGGACGACAAAATCTTTTTTTAGCTAATATATCATTAAGCAACAGCTATGCACAAGGGGCAACTATAAACACGTCATAATGTAAGTTAGTTAAGAGCTTCTGCCTGAGAGACCGGGCAGACTTGGAAATGAAGGTCGGCCGATTTCGCTTAAAATTGGTACACAAAGTACTTATGTCTACTTGTGTAATATGCCAAAGTTTCAGCTTCAACGACTTTTCTTTTTTCGGCCGAGTTCTGGATGTCAGCCCCTCAGGGGTCCCCAGAGGCTGATTTTCAGTGTAATTTTGGCCACTTTTAAATCTCTCTTTCAGCAAACCATCTTTGTAAAGCCCTATCCTTAAGCTTTTATGGGTGAGAACCTTAGCTCATGGAAATGTCTCGCTAGCCTGTGGCTGTTATCACAACTTGGTCATATTTGAAGTATATGGGAAGCAACCGGAAATGGCCTGTTTTTCAGACCAAATATTTTCCATGCCCATGTTTTATATCTTGAGGTCTTAGTATCCCTGCAAAGTTCAACCCTTAGTTTAGTAATATCAAGAAAAAAAATACTAAGGTTGAGGCTTTTTACTAAGAAAAAAACTTACGAGAAGATGGCTAACCAGGCCACTTCCGGTTAAAGTTTCAACAAAGCGTGTCTGCAGAAATCCTTCCAAGTTATGGTTAAAAGAGACTCTGAAGTTAATTGTCACCGAAAAGACTTGCCGTTAATAAGAAATTTGTATGTGATTGTTTTAGGACCGATCAGACAGTAATCCCGCAGCCTTCCAGAGCGGCCTCGCCATTGGTTGCCTACGTCCCTTCGGTACCGGATGTGCCGGCTTTCCGATTGGCTGGTTAGTTATGTCACGCCAGAACCGACGTTGGTAGCGAAATATTTTGCGATACTGACAAAAGTTGCGACAGATAGACCTGAGTGAGAAATTTACCGTATTTTCTAAATCGTTATTCCTGTGGCGTGCTATCTTGAGAATTATTTTCATCGAAGTGTGAATCGAAAAGGGGGACGCAGTCAGTTTATTCATCGAAGTGTGAATCGAAAAGTGTGACGCAGTCAGTTTATTTGTCTGAACTGAAAAGTGGCGTGGGACGCAACGGATTACCGGACGCAACAGTTTATTTCTATGATCATGGTGAGTGTATCAAGTGTTTTAGTTAAATAGTCCAAGTGGGAGGTTCATACCTGTAGAGGGAACGAGTTTGTAAATTCCCAGTCTCGTGTGCAAAACATCGAGCAAGGCGATTTTCCTTCGTCAAGCGATTCTGTAGATCGAGCGAGAATTTTCTTTCTAGCACGAGTTTCACCCACGTGGCACAGCGGCCATGTTGGATGCAGGTTTATTGTTCGTCACATGCAAACCAGCAATTCATTGACAAAGGGAATGCTGATATAAAATATTTGAATAGCATCGGTCTATTTTTCTTGTGACAAGTTTGATTGGAAAGTAAGCAATCACGTTTCAACTTCCTCAACTTTTTAAAATAAAAACCTTCCATGAATTACAAAATATTTAAGGGTGGACTAGGCCGCAAGTAGCTTAATTAAGAAGTAATCGAGGCGAACCAGTGGGTATTACAGTTATTAATATTCGTAAAATAGACATAATTATCAGTACACTCAACAAATTAAAACATTGAATGCAAAATCAAAATCGTTTTACAATTCAATTTTTTTTGCAGGAAAAGTATTCCAAGTGGACGTCGCGAGGAACAAGTCAATGTTCGAACTGTGGTAATTCATATTCTAATGCTTGGAAACCAAAGCATTGCCAGAAATGTGCCCATGAAATTGGAGGCTCATATGTACCCAAGCCTAAAAAGCAAAAATTACATGTACCATCTGAGAAGTGTGTTGTTGTTGTGGACTCGGAAGATCTGAAGATCTTCTCTGTTGAGTTAACGTATCGACACAATAGTGTGTGTGTTGTGCAAGCAGAAGGCAATTTTGTCTGCCATTCTGACAAGTGCAAAGAAAAGAGGGCAGTTCACATGGCAAGTGATGTGTCTTTTGCATGCGATCACACAAAATTGCTCAAATCATATTGCCATCCCACTTCAGCCAAAAACCTCACAGAAGAGGATATAACTAATTACAAATGTGACAACAGAACTCGTACCATGCTACTGGAAACTATGCACCCCCCACAGGATTTTAGACATGTTGTACAGATTACTGGCAATTGTTATGCAGTGTTTCATGGGGGTTCTCACGGGCCATCAAATCCCACTGGATATTTTCATATCCTAAAGGACTCTGATGGGCAATGGTTCTGTACCAACAAGAGCTGTGGAAAGAAAAGCGGTAACAGCAAGCAGTTAAAGGTTCGCCATATTTGTGCACACCTTCACATATTGTTTTGTCTTCTAAGACTGTCCTCCATTCCCCCTGACACTACATCAACAAGCAATGCATCTCCAGCGGTGAGCTCTACACCAGATATTGAGCAAGAGTCCCTCGCTGTCAGCAGGAGCTCAACAATTGCTTTGAACATGAAGAGAAAGGTGCCATATCCAGTCCCACAAGAATTCTTCACCGCTTGTCGTGACCTTTCAGACATTAGCTGTTTTGTGCCATCTCAAAGTACCTGCGATCTTTGTGCAAGTCCCCTCTCAGCTGGAAGAAGACATCCTGGGCAAGGACCTGATGATGTGTCTTACCTCTTGACTCCCTGGATTTTCAGTTCAGTCGAAATTCTAGTCAAAGTGTGCACAAATAAGGAATGCAAAGCTATGCATCAAGTGTGGCCCATTAACCAAGGTATAATAATAATAATAATAATAATAATAATAATAATAATAATAATAATAATAATAATAATAATAATAATAACAGTTATTATAATTATTATCGTCACTTAAATTTTGAATTAATCAGTTACATAGGCATACCAGCTAGGAAATATGGGAGCTCTTAACAGGGGTTGCAGTGCTTTACCAGTGAACTACTGTACTCATCTTGATTCACTCTTAATCCTTTGCTAAACAAGTACAACCGAGCAAGGACTATAAAAAGACAAATGAATTAATGGTTTCTGTTTAATGACTTCCTTGAGACTATTCCATTTCCAAGTGACATAAAACACATGTCAAGTTCAAAACAAATTACCGGTAACATGTATAAATTTCAAGGACATACCGTAGCAATGATATTGATAATTATATTGTCAATTCTTACATTCAGTATTGTCTTTCACAGGTACAGTGGCTTTGCCTTCTTGAATTGTACTTTAAAAAATTATTATTGTTGATTAACGTTTATGATATATATTTTTAATTTGTATTGATGTTAACTGTTTGCTTGAAATTCAAAATATATTTTATTCACATGCTTTTCAAAGGACTTTTCAACATTTGTGACAAAGTCATTCTTGCAATTGAGATACTTGAGCATTGGAGAGAGTTGTTTAAGCGTGGAGTTCCATTAAACATTGCCATTGATAGTAGCCTCTGTGTATGGACAAGGTGCAGACAGGTTTGTACCATTTATTCATCAAAATTAATAGCATAATCATGCATCGTGTTAGTTTATTATTATTATTATTATTAGTAGTAGTAGTAGTAGTATTAGTAGTAGTAGTAGTAGTATTAGTAGTGACAGTCGTGACAGTCCCTGGTTTTAATTACATATGCAGAGTGGGTGGACTGTCAATATTGTGATATCAAGCACATAATTAATGAATCGGGAGATCATGCAATATTTAGTCATGGAATAGTGATAGTTGGTTGCAACAAAATAGGCACTGTCGTTGGGTTCTTATAATTAGCTTTTCGAGATACGTGTACTTTGCCACTGTTAACTCTTTGACGTCCAAACCAGCCAGACTTAGTATTTTACTATTTTATGTCTGTCTACTCTAATGCCAGATGATTTTACTTGTCGATGGGGAACCGCTGGGAGTCAACAATGGGTTAAACTAGTATTTCTCCATTCTTACCTATAATGTATTATTTTTTATTATTAGGTTCAACTCAGTGACAGTAACCTCAAGTATATTACAGGCTTGTTGTACAATGGCTTTTATGCTTTTCAACTTTTATCGAACCGGTCCCTTGACAGTGTAGTTTGTGGAATTTGTGGTGTGATTGGGCAAGTACATTTTGGGGATGGAAATGAAAAAAACTGTTGCAGTATTGATTTGGTAAGTTTAATGGTATTGTGTCACCACCTCTTTATTATTATAAAACAAATAGCTACAGATAGCCAACACTCTGGCTTTCACTTTGGTACATTAAAATCCAATTCACAGGTCACTAATGAATGATGTTTTTTTAGCCTCTAAATTAACAGTATTTTGCCCAATTTTTTTTCTTTGGGCCAAGTTGACTGTTGGTTCAGGTTCTAATCAGGTTTGAATCCTACAGAATACCTCATCTCCAAAAAAAGTCAAGAGTACAAATATTACCAACAATTGATTTAAAGACTCTGTGTAAGACATCCTTGGCCAGTCTGTTCGTAGATATCCTGAATTGCAATAAGTGTAAAATGCACATCATTACTTTTGGGATCAAAAAAATAAATAAATGTTGACACTCCAATAATAAATTATTGCAATAATAGTATCAGAAATATTTGTATTTTTGCAGATTGACTTAAACGAGGCAAGACCTTGCCTTTGGGATATATCCTCCAAAGACTATCACAGCCAAAAAACATAAGGATTAGAAATAAACATGCATAGGCTTGTGCACAACATTCATTTTAGCGGTCTGGCTTAATGAATATACCGGTTGGCTAGTCGCCATCTTTACGTTTGAAAGGGTTTTCCCATGAACTCTCGCTCTCGTTTGGCCAACTCTCGATCACTCTCTCAAGAGTTTTAACCCTCGTCAACTCTCATCGACTTTCGTTCTCGTTTGACCAGGGCTTTACACCTGCAACTGGAGAGAATTTGATGCCACGTGGGTTTTTTCTGCTGTTTTAACTGTTGCAATCATTTTAGCAGACACCGTCGGGGGCAGAGGGCTGTGATTTCGTAATAAAGAGAGTCCGCAATGGCGGGTTTTGGTTAAAACGACCCTAACTGTTTAAGTTGCTAAACGTCAAGGTAGTGGTTTAGTTTCGTTTATTTTACTTTCATTTTTGATAAATACGTAACCGTACAAGTTAGATGGTACCAGCCAAACTCTCTCAACTCGGACAGTACAACTGTAAAATGCAGACGGAAACTCATAGAGATACCTCAGACCCACCGAAATAATAATATCACAAAAGAAAAATGGAGGAGAAAAAAGGAGAAGAAAATGTTCAGGTCATGGGTCACTTCTAAGATGTTTCTTGAAACGAGAGGAAAACAGTAAAATTGTTAGTTTGGGGCCACAACTTGATAAATGTCTGCAATTCCGTAAAAGCGGGAGTCCGTAATAACAAGTCGACGGGGCGGATCTACGGGAAAGGGTGCATGGGGTGTGCCTCCCCTCCCCATTCTTTAGTGGTGCACCCCCTCTTAAGAAAGATCCTGGATCCGCCCCTGAGTCAGAGTCAGGTTACTCTAAAACCTCTATAACTTTGACGTGCAGTTTAAAAACAGTAAATAGAAAGACTAATGCTTCTAACCTCTAACGACTTTAACGTCGAGCTCTCTTAATTTAAGTGTGTACACCAAAACGTAACTTGGTTTGCCGCTTTTTTTGGCTGAGAAACGCGTGTGATCGATAACTGCAGTAACGTCTCAGACATAAAAATCCGTTTGGAAGAACCATATAATCTGCCTAGCAATGTTTCTAACCCTTTTATTGAAATAAATATTTCATTATTCATCAGAGCCCCATTCATGTCATCAATAACATTTAATACTTTGTTATCATTTAATATCCCTTAGCATTTTTATGCCGAAGTCTTGAGCTCCCGTGTCTGGATACCGTTTTTCCACTTTTAAATCTGATAACTAGAACGGTTTTTTCAGATTCTTGGGAGTTCCTAATTTAGCAAAATTCTACACCAGGTATACTGATCTATGTTGATCCAAAATGAAACTATAGAAGGTGTTTAGTTGCCGGGTGCGTAGATTTCCGAGTATTTAATTGTAGATTCTGGAATAACCATGTCATCTAACTCTTCTTAAAGGAGGCAATACTGATAACCGGTTGCCGGACTGTATGCCTTTGTTGTTTTCAACAGACGTGGTCTTGATTTGCTGATATGCAGGAATTTTAGAGATCTTGAGTATACTTCAGTGGCCGTGTGGGCTGCGTTTTTTTCGTATCTTGGTGACCATATCAGATCAGTAAAAAAACAGAAACATAAATAAATAAGAAGGGCACTACCAGATCCGTTTATGAAGATGGCTTTTTGGGGGGAGCGAAAAACACTTGCATTATATAATTCATCAAGCAAACTCGGTACGATAGGTACACGCGATACGTTCGGTACGGTCGCTACACTCGGTACACGCGGTACGTTCGGTACGGTCGCTACACTCGGTACACGCGGTACGTTCGGTACGGACGCTACGCTCGATACACTCAGTACGCTCGGTACGGTCGCTACACTCGGTACACGCGGTACGCGCGGTACGGTCGCTACACTCGGTACACGCGGTACGCTAGGTACCGGAGCTACACTCGGTACACGCGGTACGCGCGGTACGGTCGCTACACTCGGTACACGCGGTACGCTAGGTACGGGAGCTACACTCGGTAGACGCGGTACGTTCGGTACGGTCGGTACGCTCGATACACTCAGTACGCTCGGTACGGTCACTACACTCGGTAGACGCCGTACGCTCGGTACGGTCGCTACACTCGGTACACGCGGTACGCTCAGTACGGTCGCTACACTCGGTACACGCGGTACGCTCAGTACGGTCGCTACACTCGGTACACGCGGTACGCTCAGTACGGTCGCTACACTCGGTACACGCGGTACGCTCGGTACGATCGCTACGCGAGGTACACTCGGTACGGTCGCAACGCTCGGTACGCTCGCTACTATAGGTACACTCGATACGGTCGCAACGCTCGGTGCGCTCGTACGGTCGCTACGCTCGGTATGACGCTATTGGCAAAGTTTTTGGATGGCACAAGCGCAATCGAAAGCCGTTACGGTAGCCACACTGGGTGAAGTTAAATGTCCTTGGATGCCACCGATGAAGTGGATGTAGTCGGAAGCGATCAGACGTTCGTACATTGGACACAGTTGGTGCTATCGATGCTATTGAATATAACGTACCCATCGCGAAGGAAGAAGGGAGTTGAAAAAGGAGGAAAAAGTCGCTCAAACGTAAACTGGTTACTATCGGGTTGTCAGGTAATGCACGTGACCGTTACCTCATCCAAACATGCGAGCGTCCTGCAAAATATGTCATTTAGATCATCACGCAACATCAAGGCAATTTACGAACGACGTAACCATTGTTCCTGCTATATGACCAATCAGAGCACAGCTTTGGATAGCTACAGGACGACTCCGATCAGATAGTGGTCCGACAGCGGTTATAAATTTCTTGGAAGAAGTCTTGAAAATTACGGACAATAGAGCCGCTGCGAAAACTGTTTATTTACCTAACAACACATCTCTTGCCGGTATATCACAATGCAAAATTGCATCTTTTTCGTCCAAATTGCAATGTTAAGTTTATCTCCTTTGTTCGACTCGTTCAACGTATCACGTCTGTGGCCCGTAGTAATGAAGCGCTAATTAAATCAGGATATAAGCAAGCTTTGTAGTTCCATTCAGTAGTACTATAACCCACCTGTTTGGGCTTTAATATTTTCTGAAGAAAAAAAAAATTATCGGTCTCTTTAAATGCAACCACAACATCTGTCGTGACACTACTTGAGAATCGTTTTGAACCTTTAAGAAATTTCGAATATAATTAAAGCTAATCGTCTTAACACAAATTGCAGTCACTCTTCCAAAGTGCAATGTGTCTGGATAAATTCACTTACAAAAAACGCTTACCTGGCTTCACTTTTACAGACATGCCCCTTTCCTACAATCCCTTAAAAGTGGGGTAACATTAGAAACCTTAGCCCCAGCGATAAATTGGTCGCAAGTGCGTTGTTGCGAGTTAGATATACACAGGTCGATTAATACCGTACGTGACGAGGTCATTGTAGTTTGCTGGCTATGACTGACTTGGAATTCAGTTGTTTTCTCGTGCAGATTCGTCTCCTTGATATTGCAGATGAATGATTATGATAGAACTTGTATGACAACCTCAATGGCATGATTTGTTTACTGAATATTTACGCAAGCGGGTGAATTTTCGGCGGTGACGTGGACATATCACAAATCGTCTTTAATTTATCTTTTGTGACGCCAGACAAGCCACAATCTAAGACATAATTAGTTGGGACACTTGAGCCGCACTTCGATTTTAACTTACGAATAATGCCAGCTCCCTCTCCCCCCTCAATGTTGCCTTAGAAACAATTTTTTCTCGCCTGAGCAACTAAGTATTTATACCGTTCCGACTTTGTCAACATTGAGGGGGGAAAGAGCGAACACTGTCCCAACAATTATGTCTTAGATTGCAGCTTGGTTAAGAATTAACTTTCATTCAGGAAAATTGTCAACTGTGTGACGCAGTCAGTTTATTACCAGCAGCGCCCACTTTGACTTGCAGGTGCGTGACATCTCGATCTAATGTCGCTAATGGGAGAGTCACAGCAGGCTCTGACGGGCTTGTTATCTCGTGCCCCACATATGTCAACTTCTTTCCAAAAGGTGCACCGTATACTCATTGCTTTGATTTTCCAAGAGACTAAATTGTGAAATCCAGACTTTCGCTACTCTGCCTTTCAAAAGCACTCAAATGGACTCAAATGAAACAAACTCGCTTACAGACTGAATATATTTATTTAGTTTACTTCATGATAGATCGCAGATAGTTTCTTTTCTCGCAAATAAACAAAGCAGCCGGCAAGGATAGGGCTTTACAAAGATGGCTTTGTTTTTGCCTGAAATTAATTTCATGTTGCTGAAAGAGGAATTTAAAAGTGGCCAAAATTGCACTGAAAATCAGCCTCTGGGGACCCCTGAGGGGCTGATATCCAGAACTCCGCTAAAAAAAAAAAGTCGTTGAAGCTGAAACTTTGGCATATTACATAAATCGACATAAGTACTTTGTGTACCAGTTTTAAGCGAAATCGGCCGACCTTCATTTCCAACCGCCCCGGTCTCTCAGGCAGAAGCTCTTAAATGTCTTCGCTAGTGCTAAAGTTCTAGTTTGTTGAGGAGTCCATTGCTTTTGCTTAAAGATAATAGCCCTTTACAACAGACAGAAATCTTTGAGAGGATTTCGGCTTGATGTATATACATATATTC
The DNA here is from genome assembly GCF_036669925.1 of Montipora capricornis. Classification (NCBI taxonomy): domain Eukaryota; kingdom Metazoa; phylum Cnidaria; class Anthozoa; order Scleractinia; family Acroporidae; genus Montipora; species Montipora capricornis. The sequence goes on from NC_090896.1 coordinate 39,717,581, forward strand.
TATAAAGAGTTATTTTCTTTCCCTCAAACTAGTACCTATAAAATAAGCATTACAAAAACATTTTCTGATAGTGTTCGTGCCTTTAAGTGTTTAATGTCATTGATGGTTATTATCGAAGAATTAACAATTCAAATTAAACAAGAAGACTAATACCAAACAAGGACGGTAATGACAATGAAAATAAACAGACCTAGTTAAATATGCTTGAAATAATATAAATGACTAGTAGAGAAGATGTTTCTCATTGCCAACATTTTCATGAAGCGAGTTAAAACCAGCGCTTAATGAAAATGTTGGCAGTGAGAAACTTCTTCTCTACTAGCCATTTATATTTTTTCAAGCAGATTTAACTAGGTCTGTTTATTTTCATCGTCATTACTTTCCTTATTTGGTATTAGTCCTCGTGTCTTCGTATTTAAATTGAATAGTTAATTCTTCGATAATAACCATCAATGACATTAAACGCTTAAAGGCACGAACACTATCAGAAAATGCATTAAAAAATGCACTATATCAATAACAGAAAATTACAAAAACACACGACTAAGCACTGAGGTCAAGTGATTTAATTTATATAAGTTAAGTTTTGTTTTGCTAAAGCTTTGCTGGAAGATCTTATGTTGTTGTTTCCCTGAAGCATGCCAAACGATTAATATACGCTTAGACCTGCACTTCCTAAAATAAAATATTGTTATGTATCACGTTCATACGACAGGCTTGACGTGTATACACGTATTGATGTTTCCGAGTAGATTTTAGTAATACCACTAAAAACAAAATGCTTTTGTCTAAAAGAAGACCACTTGAACATTTTATACGTCTCCAGAACCGCATGGTTAGACGTTACTTAGCCATAATATGTATTGCAATGACGATGATAGCCTAAACCATTTCTAATCAATTCTTGTAACCTTTAACATATGTAAGCACGTAAGCACGTATACAAAAATATAGATTGTGTCAATAATGTGGGTGTTTTATTCCGTTTTTTTCCCCTTAATCTCATAATCTCCCAATCCCTTGGATGCCGCTACTAGAATTGGCATGCGGTCTTTCGCAAAGTTCGATTCGGCAAGTGTAGAATTTATTCCAGCAGTCTGGGGGTCCTGTTGTGCCGATGGAAAAAGGGAAGATTTTGTGCAGGTAGAGGATTAGAAGGGGTTTTCGTTTCCTGCAAAAAAAAAATTGCAATAGTGCTTCTTTTTCTCCCAATTTCATTTCCAAAAGTGTACAAAGAATAATATTTTTATATAAATTTTGTAATAATTTTTTGTAATGTCTAATTAAGCTTGGTTAAGGCTTATTAAGGCTTATTTAGGCTAAATTTATCGTAACAATTTATTGTAAGTTGAATGAAAGAAATGAATTATTATCTCATGTTCAAATTGACCATATTCCATTATTCCTTAAAACCCCTTCCTGTATAGAATAGCACCAGTAAGAGTTGTAGTAACCTGGCCTTCGTCGAAGGCGGACGTGTTCTTGCTAGCTCCTTTAGATGAAATTCAAAGCTTGTAAAATAATGTAATCAACGAAGGCTGCTTGGCTTTCATTCGCTTAAATAACATGGGAAAAGAAGACGCCCGAGCCGATAGTCGCAAACGGTTAAGGGAAAGCGGCTCACAGACTGACGGGGAAGATGCGTTCGATGAAGCCGACGGCCATTGTCTTAGCAAACTAGATGAAGTCAGTGAAAAGCTTGACAAAGTGCTAACAAGACTCGGCGAGTTAGAGGCTATGCAAGGTAGAGTGGTAGAATTGGAAAAAGAAAACAAAAGTTTACAAGAAAGCCTGAACATCGCTCAAAAAGACATCGTCGACCTGAATTTGTCTTCAACCGCCACGTGTGCAACACTGGAAACCCACGCAAAGAATCTGGAAGACCTCAATGCTAAAATAAAACATCTTGAATGCCGCAACATCAAGTTAGAAGCATACACAAGACGTGAAAATTTAAAAGTGTTTAATGTTCCAGAAGGAAGAGGTGAGTCAACTTCTGCTGAAGATCAATTAAAAAAGTGATGCGCGATAAACTTAAGATCCCAGAGGAAGATATCGAACAAATCCGTTTCGAACGCGTTCACCGCATCACTACTAAGAAGAATACCAGTCGAGGACAGAACTCCAAACCTAGGCCTATTATAGCTAAATTCAGCTTCTTTCAAGACAAGGAGTATGTTTGGTCTTTTGTTAAAAACTTGAAAAACACCAACATTTCAATTGCGAATGATTTCCCCGGGAAATTGATGAAATACAGAAAACGTTATATCCCATCTTGAAAAAGGCCAAACAGAGAAAGCAAACAGCCTATTTTAAAGTTGATAAGCTAATTATAAACGGGCAAATCTACAGAGGTGAAGAAACAACCAATCTCCCATACTATGGTCTCATTATGGACACAAGAAACAGCGGAAACCAAAGCCAAAGCGGTCACAGCGCGACAGCACATCTATAGTTTAATTTAGTTTAAGGTTTATGTGTGTAATAAGTGTTAAACTACTTAACCCTTCTTGTTTAATTAGAAATGTGAATGCTCCGGAAACTTCTTACTTCATACGTTACTGTATGTTTTTTTGTAGATTAATAATTTGTTTTAGGCGAATATTATCGGTTTATGTGCATTATACTTTCTTGCACTCTGCTATACCATCGTTTTCATTTTCGTTTTATATGACTTCTTCTATAATATCACTCCCCCGATTCAGCTACAATGACCGATCATTCTCTTAATCTACTATCTCTCAATGCGAGGGGACTAAGCAATTTCAGAAAAAGGCGAACAATTTTCACGTGGTGTCGGAAACGAAACTCGGATATAATATTCCTGCAAGAAACTCATTCGACATTGTCAACACACTTAAAATGGAAAAACGAATGGGGTGCAGAACTTATTTGCTCCCATGGGAGCTCAAACTCTCGAGGTGTTGCAATCTTGATCAAAAAAGGTCTTGACTGCGTTATTCACTCTCAGATTGTAGATACATCGGGGAGGTATATCGTTCTTAAAGCCGCTATCAAAGATAAAATGTATGTTCTTGTAAACATTTATGCACCAAACAAAGACGAAGACATCATTAAATTCCTCAAAAATGTGTTAACTAAGCTGCAGACCGAAAATTTAGATTCAGAGGAAAATATTGTGATTGGAGGTGATTTCAATTGTCCTCTGAATCCTATACTGGACAAAAAAGGTGGCATAATGACACCTAGGAAATCTGTGATAAATTCCATCAATGATGTCCAAAGTCAATTAGATCTTGTAGATATATGGAGAGTTAAAAACCCACAAACTAAAAGTTTTACCTGGAGTCAACAATTTCCGCCGATATTTTGTCGCCTGGATTATTGGTTGATCTCTAACAATTTACACGACTGGGTCAAAGCCACAAATATAATCCCCGCCATCAGAACTGACCATTCTGCTATCTATTTAGAATTTGGGAACGTGGACAAAGAGGCTAAGGGTCCTGGGTTCTGGAAGATGAACACCTCCATATTGGAGGATGATGAGTACATTGATGACCTTACAAAAATGGTACCAATTTGGATCACGGAAGGCCGAAAAGAACTTTCAGACCACCGTAACATTTGGGACTGGATAAAATATAACATAAGAGCTCATGCTATAAAATATTCCAAAAAGAAGGCAAAGGAGAGAAACGAAAGAGGATCAAAACTTGAAAAAGAATATACTGAAGCGAAACAGGTTTTCGAAACGAACCCCAATGATTCGAATGGCGACAATTTAAATGCGGCTGAGGATAAGCTCGAATCATTTTATGATGAAAAAGTCAACGGAATAATAATCCGTGCCCGAGCACGATGGCATGAACACGGCGAGAAAAGTACCAAATACTTCCTAAACTTAGAAAAAAGAAATCATGTAAAAAAGCATATAAGGAAACTAGTAATAAGCGGCGTCGTAAAGACAGATCCCTATGACATTCTTCAAGAACAAAAACGTTTTTATCGAGAGTTATACAAAAGTTCAAATAGTGATGCGGAAAACCGTCAGAACATTGTAAAGTTTCTAGAGAATTTGAATATACCTCAATTAACCGAAGAACAAAAGTTGACCTGCGAAGACAAAATTTCAGCTGAGGAATGTTACAATATCCTCGAAAGCTTTCAAACCAACAAAACTCCTGGGAATGACGGAATTCCTATAGAATTCTACAAAGTGTTCTGGCCTTTAATAAGCGATCCTTTTCTTAAATGCGTGAACGAAAGCTTTGAAAAAGGTGAAATGTCTTGTTCTCAAAAACAAGCGGTAATTACTCTAATAGAAAAAAAAGGAAAAGATCGTTCATATATTGAGAACTGGCGTCCAATCTCTCTCGTAAACGTTGACACAAAAATTATGTCTAAAGTGATCGCCATTAGAATTAAAAATGTTCTTCCAAACATCATACACCACAACCAAACTGGATACGTGAAAGACCGATATATCGGCGAAACAATTAGATCAGTTTTCGATATTATGGATTTCGCTGCAAAAGAAAGTA
>NC_090896.1:39727085-39729585 GCF_036669925.1 Montipora capricornis
AACGCAGCACTTAACATTACACTCTAATCAGCTAAGTCTGGTGAAATATAAGTGCTTCACGGCCAACGTTTGCAAAAACTTAATCCTTCCATGTATTGGAGAGACGGACTCTTTTGTCAGTCTCAAAAGCCGATGATGCTGTAGCTTGCATATTAGGATCAGTAGGTGACGTCGTCGATATCGGTGCAACAAGACGTATCAAAAGTAAACTAGAAACCACTCCTTCCACTTGAAAGGAAATTAAGAAACGGTCCAGATAAGAACGATAGCAACAACGGCAACGAACATGTTGGAATTCAATTGGTATGCAAAAAGGTGATAACTTTTCTATTGTCTGTACTTACTTCTGATTGGCTTAAACAGCAAACGGTTAACAAAACTTCATAAAGCAGTATTATATTCATCCTTACTTTCCAACCATCTTCCATCTTTCATCTGGTCTCAGTTTAAATGAATTCCACAGAAATCGTATGTGGGGAACATGTAAAATTGTAAACGTTTCTTGGCTTTTGTTTTCAACTCTTGTGATTGGTCAAAATCTTTTAACACAAAAAAACACCCTAAGCTTTCAAAGTGGGCTGTAAATGAATTTTATTGCGTTAACTGCCTTTCTGTAGGTTTATGCATTCTCTGTGTAAAAATGATAACATTCCTATGTGTGGAAAGCCCCGTTGCCGCATAACAAAGGAAATTGCTATCCACCTTACACGGATCATTACTTAAACTCCTAACGTTTCGTAAATCTAAGAGTATCTGACTGTTGACAACTTGTCAGGAGCTTCCCGGATCGAGACAAGTTGATTCGCCTGATCGGTGCGTTTTTTAGGCTGCTTTATCGAAAGTTGCGAAACTTTTCGCTTGTCACAATTCGCACCGTATGTTAAGACTGGAGAGGCTTTGAGTCATCAATTTTAATAATCATTTTGCTTTTTACCCTGGGGGTATCTGGTTTCTCCTCCGCGAGCAACTCTTAGATTTTTCATTGATCATGTGCAAAGTACGTCACGCCCCGCGTGATGCATTTGACATCCGGCTTCGCCCTATTCAACGGGAAAAATATCACTACACAGTGGGCTCGCCCAAACGCAGCAATTACGTAGCTGAACGCATTCGCAAGCGAAAAAACAAATTTATTAACTCGTTTAACCAGTTCAAATTTAATTTATTCGTCCTTGGGGCTGGACGGTGGCTCACTCAAAGAAACTAATTAACGGATGCTCACATTGGTTTCTCACTCGAGAAGCGTAGGAGAAAGCAATTCCTTGTAGGGTATTTGCTTTTAGTTTTCTGAACAAATTTTGACTTTGACTTTTGCTTTCCTTCAGCACAAAATTACAGTCTTAAGGTTTTTTTCTGGCGGGCAAACTTCAGCCCTTGGTTGGAATTTAACAGTTTTATTCCCAAGACGAAAACCTGCATTCTCCTAATTATTACCATAGATTTCTTTCAAATCAAGCCATGATCCTCGCAGTTGAGAACGCAAATTTAGCAATTGCCTAGAAAAGACTAAAAAATTCTGGACCTCACTAATGCTGGGAGCTGGACATTTGTGATTTGAAATTTATTTCATTTTTATTTATTTATTTATTTATTTATTTATTTATCAACTTTACACTTTTACAACAAATGATGGAAAGTTGAGGACGTGATCTTCAGGACACGAAATCTCATATAAAGACCAGCCTCACAATGACAAGAAATAAAAAATAATAAAAAAAATAAAAATACATGACAAAAAAAAAACAAATGCTAGAAACACGCACGCGCACACGTACACACAAAGAACTGATGAAGCATTAAAACACTAAGAACAGCAGTTTATATTAAACTAGCGGCATTTAGAACAAAATGTCTTCCAAGTTCGCATACTGTCGACTTCGAAATCAGAGTTAAGCTTAGAGAAGTAGTGCGAGAATAAGTTATGTTTAAAAGACGAAACAGAGGAAATATCACAAATAGAAGAAGGAAGACCATTCCAAAGGAAAACAATACGATTGAAGAAAGATGCTCTAAATAAAAAACGACGACAGAAATTAGGAAGAAGCATATTGGCCTGACTTGAACGAGTACGTGATGAGCGTTGAGACAAGAAGGTTAAATACTAAGAAATGTCAACGTCAAAATTGTCCTGTTTGCATTTTAAAAAGGAAAGAAGGTCCTTGAGTTCAAGCCAGTAAGAGATAGGAAGAAGATTAAGCTTTATAAGGCGAAATGTTCCCGTGATGAATGAACCAACGAATGAAATGATATATGAAATGAATTTCATGTAAATTTAATGTAAAATCTGTGCTGTTGTACGGGGCAGAGACGTGGAGGATGACAGTCAAAACGATAAGAAAGTTGCAATCATATGTCAATCATTGTTTGCGTCGAATCCTGAAGATACGGTGGACAGATAAGATCACAAACGAAGAGCTGTGGGAGCGGACAGGTCAAATTCCAATGGTCAAGCAAGTGAGGAAGAGAAAATGGGCGTGGGTAGGCCACACGCTGAGAAGAC
>NC_090896.1:39734585-39737085 GCF_036669925.1 Montipora capricornis
TTATGGATTCCTCTCTCATGGATTTTTGACCGAATAATAATTTCTGGCGAGCACTGCCTTCTTTGGGGCGTCCCAGCACGCTCATGGTGTGAAACTATTGAAGAACCATTCCCTTTTCTGGTTTTTGCCTGAGTGAATAATTATTTTGCTGTTTTTAACGTTACTTTACACTATCGACAAACGGAGGCGGAGTCACTCTTCTGTCAAAGCTTAATGACTGTGAGGGGTCAGTGCGCGGGGAAATTCTGAAGGCGTTGGTTACAGGACGCAAGAGCCTATAGCGGAATAAGTAATCTTGTAGCGATAATTTAATATGGTATGTTTAACCTTCGAAGCAACAAGGATAATAAAGATATGTTCACCAGGTGCTTGACAATAATTTTTAATGCGATATTCGTAAAAGCGAATGATTTCTAACTTCTTTTCCATGTATTCCTATTCCCAAACGAACACACCATTAGCTTTTTTTTTTTTCTTCCCTTAAAAACCTTTAACATGCATAAATTGTTGTTATCATAATTGTGGTTATTGTCAATATAAATCAAATCAATATGACTCGTTATTTAAGTCTGCAATTACTGTAGGATTAAAACACATACGAGACGAGTGATCGTCAACATTTTCATTAAACCATAACACGCTAAATATGGTGACCTGATTACACAAAAAACAACCTCGTTCCCAGGACTTTTCTATGATAAAATACATCTTTCTTTTCTAAAACTATCTTTTTGATTGAAAGCTCTCCGGAAAGAAGTACCCCTGATATAAAGGCACCTTGAGGCGGCTGAGAAACGCCCTGGGAACGAGGTTGCACAAAAAAATAGAATAGTGACGGCAATCTTTTCGGCTCGTTTTAAGTGGTTGTCTCGTAGAATACCTCTATATCAGTGGGAGTAAACGTGTAGCTTCCTGCATAAAATCTACAGGAAGAACCAGATGAAGAATACCCTGGGGGAAGGGGGTAAGATGAGCCACAATATGTGTACGAAGCACGGTTACTGGTAGCGTTGTTTGATATGTAGATGTCGTGTCCGTTACCAAAGGTTGGTCCGTATCTGGAACATCTGTATATAGCGCCACCCTGCCGTCCTGACTTGACCTGTCGCTTAACAGGAGCGAAGCCATTGATGTTATACAGTGAGTAGATAAACGATTTACTGGATGAAGAATAAACACAAGAACCTAAAAGGAAAGAATTACCAAATCTTTTTGAAGAAAATCTCTATTATTCATGATTATGATTTTTGTTATAATATAATTCAAGTAAACCCATGATCCTCGCAGTTTTGAATGCATATTTAGCAATTGCGTAGAGAAGCCTGAAAAAATCAGGACTTCAACGGGGTTTGCACCCGTGACCTCGCGATACCGATGCGACGCTCTAACTAACTGAGCTATGAAGCCACTGATGTTGGGAGCTGGTCCTTTTTGGGTTCATATGTTCCCGTCATATGTTCAGTATATGATTCATTTCATATATCATTTCGTTCATTGATTCAGTCACCCAGAGAACATATGAGCCCACAAAAGACCAGCTCCCAACATCAGTGGCTTCATAGCTCAGTTGGTTAGAGCGTCGCACCGGTAACCCGAGGTCACGGAAGCAAATCACGTTGAAGTCCTAAATTGTTCAGGCTGCTCTACGCAATTGCTTAAACTGTGTTCAAAACTGCGAGGGTCATAGCTTCACCCCATTTCATATCCGAAGTTCAATATATGATTCATTTCATATACCATTTCGTTCATAATAACGCTCACATGGTTCAAATGGGGGAACAAAACTAGCAGTTCACGTTACACTCTAATCAGTTAAGTGTATATTTCAAAAGATCGATTCATTTTGTCACCTTTTTAGCGAGCGTTACAGTGATTTGAAAGATAAATCATCATTAATCTCTACCCCAAGGAATTTACACAATGTACTCTGTCAATCTGCGAGCCGATCAAGGCAATGGTAAAGTAATGCGTTTTCTCAATCGCTTCCAGATGACAAGCTAAGATTTTGTCTTCTTTTTGTCGATTACCATTTTAGTCATATTTGCCCAGTGCTGGACGCATTTTTTTTTACTGAAGAAATATTATTCCACTTAGAGCAAGGTAACGTAGCATCATCAGCATAAATATCGATGTTAGATATGCAATGGGATGTCATTAATGAAGAGAAGAAATAGTATGGGTTATGGCAAGCCGTTTGTAGCTAAATTTAATCTTAGATATCATGTATACCTTCAACCTTTTACATAAAGGGTTAATTTAAAGTCATAAAAGGCATTCAATGCAATCAATGCTACCAGTGTTGGTTCAATTCAAACTATTTCTTATGATTCAATCCAGTCTTTATTTATTTGCAATCCAATGCCGCAGGTTTATTGATTCAATCCAACCTTTAAATTTTATATTTAATGCAATTCCACGAAAATTGCTTCAATCCAATCCTTAAATTTATATGCAATCCTATACCGCATATATGGATTCAATCCAATCTCCTGTTTAATCC
>NC_090896.1:39742085-39744585 GCF_036669925.1 Montipora capricornis
TTAGAATCTCTCTACGGTGGTCAATTTACATTATCACCTCCGTTGATAAAGCCAAAAATTTGTGTATACGACTTCCCCACCGACGCAGCACCACAGTTTCTTTAGACTCTACCCCCTTCATTCATTTTTTGAATATTTGATATTTCGAAAATGATCTATTTATCACCAATACTGTAATTCAACAATACCGCAGTCAAATTCACGCTAACCAGCAGGATGTAATTGGATTAGTTGATGCCTTTCGATTACTTCGGTGGCATCTTACAAGGGACTTTCAATTGAACTTCAACTTCATCTTCTAGATGGAGTGGGAACTCCTTTTACCTGTTCCGTTAGCTCCAACAAATTGCCACAGATTCAAGATACTTTCAAGTCTGGAATGAAGATCTTGGTGTCTTTCTTTTATGCCCAAATAAGGACAAACACATAGCTTTGTCATGTAGAAATTTTGGAATCTCCCACTCTTGCACTTGATTTAAGGCGAACACCGTAACCATAAACTAAACACAAGATTTTTTTTTTCCAACTCTGTGACCATCAAATAAGCGAAGGCCTGCGGGTCGTGTGCTTGACTCGAGAATGCTTGGAATATCACTGGGCTGTGAAGCTAGAAGACCAAATGAGAGCAAGCTCCTGTGATCGTTAAGGCAACCGACATTGTAATGATGATGACTTCTTTCCATTAACCATTGTTACCGCAATTTTTTTTCGTGTTCATAAATAGGCCCATTCGAAAAGCCAATATAACTAGAAGCTCTATGAGCGTAAGCTGGGTTACCTTTGGTACGTGATTGTCCTTCTCAAACTTTCGTACTCATTCACAAACACCTAAACAAATTATCATTGTCGGAAACGAAACACTATTTCTTTTTAAAATAGTAAAATATACTTAGAAATACAGATCAACGCTCGACCACCGATCGAAAGATGCAATTGTCGTCGAAGTTGTCGCTTTTAAGGTTCTAGATATTCACTTTTCACGGCTTGTGTTGTTTCTTAAAACAAAGTTCCATTCTTCAGCTCCAAAATAGTATATTTTGCTTAAAGATCCACTTAAATGCCATTCGCGTTAAATCGACTTCGATGCCATCGTAGGTTAATTAAATAATCTATTGTGTCCACCGGATAAAATCTACACATTTCTACTACCCCATGAAACCTACGAAAGATTAGTGCAGAGGACTCTAGACACAAATACAATATTTAGCAGGGGAGTGACATGGAAGACCCTATTGCTTAACTTTTCCGATTTCAGACAGAGGGGAAAAAAAGCGAAAAAACCCAGTAATAAAAATCACAGAGCGGTTTGCAATTGAGTGTTGAAAGTGATTGGCGAATTCCTTTGTTTTTGCATTACTTCACTCATTGGTTGGTTCAAAGTTCTCCAACCACTTTTTCAACCAATCAGATGGGAAACAAAAACTAATCGTGGATCGCGTGTGCACAAATTTTTCCTCGCTTTGTGTCAGCTACGGGTAATTACTTTGAGTTTTGATTGGTTTACTGGATAGTCTCCTTCCATTTTAGTTGGCCAAAGTAATTACTTTGGTTTTGTTTGTTTAATGAGTCCTAGTTTAGCTTACCGAATGTTGGTGTCAAGTGTGTAAACATTCGGCCCTCAATTGGAGTCATTACCAGTTACATTGCACTGGCATTAGGTTGAATTTTCCACGAGGATTCGTAAGCAGACTTTCCAGGTAATTTATCATTTCAGGTTTACGTTTCTGGTATTCCAGTTGTTGTGTTCTGGTTTACATATATCTTATACAACCGCTTTAAACGCGCCAGAGAAAACAATCAGTTTGCACATGTTCCTTGTTCCTGTTCCTTATCCGGATTCCATCGATTACTTGAATAATTTCGTTCCCTCCCAAATTTTTCATTGATAAAGAATAGGAACATAATTTATGTACACACTAGTCTAATTTGTCGTCCGTTCTTTAAGATTGTTGTGCAATGAAACAACCAATCAGCAGCAATCACTTTAAAAAGTTCAAAGCAAATTACGAATTAACGATAATCGTTAATTTTAGAGAAGAGATCATGCTGCAACGACAATAGTCCTGTTCCAGGACTCCCTCATACCCCGCCCTGAAAATGGGCCTGGAACCCAGGCAAGAAAAGAGAGAGTCCTGTGTTACTTGCAGGATCATAATCGGAAGACGCCATTTTTCCCCCCAAAACTGGGGGAAAAACCATATTTGGAAAAAGATTCCTTATTTGAGCATATCTTATTCGGAGTGCTGGAAATATGGCGGATAATGTGAAAGGAAATAGGCCTTTTTCGATATATTAAAATTCAGCTTGATAGCGAGTCAGTGAGGACAAAGACAAAGGAAAGTGGATGATATGTAAATATATTTCACATTAATTCCCACGTGTTTCTATTGTCTTTGTCCTCACTGCCTCACTTTCAAGCTGAATATTTAATATATCGAAAATGGCCTATTATGATGCCAAGTTTCTGGAGGCAATTTATTTCGCGTTTAAGAAATACAAC
>NC_090896.1:39749585-39778515 GCF_036669925.1 Montipora capricornis
TCAAAAAAGTGTCGTGTTTACATTTACAGAATGTATTTACATTTACATTGTGGTTATTGCAGTTATAGTTCTAATATGGAGCTGCAAAGCCTTAAAATGTTGTAAGCTATACAAAATCATTCTTGTATAGCTACATGTTTTCGGAATGTCATTTTTTAGAATCATTTAATATTACCTAACAACAATATTCTCATGTTATAAAGTGATGCTCCACCGGTAGATTTGAAAATGTTTAGCTTCTTAATTTCAAGAAAAAAGCTAAAAATAGCAAAAAGCAGTTCAGAAAAGCTCATTGGTAATTACTGCTAGATTCATTAGCTACAATTTAAAAGTGGACTGAGATCTCCAAAACAAATGTGAAAGCAGAATTAAAGTTAGTTGATCATGGTCTAATTTGTTATGTGTTGTCTTATATTATATAAGACATTGCAAAAACCTCATATTTCAATAGAAAGTAATTACATGAAAATGCTTCAGTTGAAAAGATTAAAAATGAACAAATTATTTTTCTTTGTCTAATAAAACTTGATTCTTCAAATAGAGAAATTTACCTCTATTACTGCTTGTGATAAGCTAACGAGTTTGGATACAGTGCGAGCCAGCAAGCGAGAAATCCCCGATCTCAATAACCGCAAGCTACCCAAGGAACTGTAGGCTAATTGCAGTGCTAACTAGGCTAGCCAATGTATAATTTAGGCTAACCGTAATGGCTTACATGACTCCTATGACTTGGAGCCATGTGAACCGAGCAAGCAAGAAATCCCTTATCCCATTATAAGGGCAAACCGCAAGCTACCTAAGCTAACTGTAGGCCAACTGGTGTGACGTTTAGGCTAACCAGAGTGTTATTTAGGCCAATCAAGGTGTTATTTTAATGGGCTAACCGGAGTGGCTCGCTGTCTTGCGGATTATCCGGAATGGTTACAGTTTTGCTGGGATTTTCTAAAAACACTCAGGAATGATGAAATAATTTTGCAACATCTTTTTTTTATTTCATTTGTGCTGCATGCAATTTTTTTCTTCCAACAAGCGCTTGCAGGAATTTTTTTTTCAAAATCACCCCCCCCCCCCCCTCAAGAGTTAAATGGTCAATTTTATATTTGTAGAATGCATCCGCCTTAGGTTTGTCGTAGTTCCTTTTTGTTGGAATTAAGAAAGATTTAGGTTGAATATGCAACCAGGGGCCATTTGCTCGAAGCCTGGTTAGCGTTAACCGTTGATTAAAAGGTATGAAAACCCTTCCCATGGTAATCAACGCAGCTTAGCGCTAAAGCCTGGTTTACAATGCGAAATAAGCATAAACATAAGCATAACGAAGTTCACACATGTTGCATAAGCACAAGAGAAGGCACATACGCAAGCGCATTTAGATCCAGGAAAAAAAAACTCACAGGAGGATGAGGCGAGTCACGTTCCAAAATGGCGGACAGTCTTGTGCGTATGTTTATGTTGCACCGGTTTACTCAGCTATTAACGTGACATAAGAATAAACATAAGTATAAGAAAATGGAAACGATTCCTTTTTCTTATGCTTATGCTTATGCTTGTGTCGTAGTGTAAACCAGGCTTTACCATGCGCCGAGAAACCCGGGTCCGGTGGACAATCAGACATGCGTGATAGGTTGATGCTACTCTGGTTCAAAAAATAAGAAATATAACACTTCACACTCAATGTGCTCGTTTTTTCATCAGGGGGTGATATTAGGGTGAAACAAGATCCTTAATTTAAGTAGGAGCAATAACGTGACGTTTAATCTCTAACTCCAGCCTTTGTTGGTTAGTATTCAATGTATAGTGGGATCACACATGGTGTTTTCTTGTTTCGTTTCGCTGCTTCAGTGTGTCGTGGTTTAGTAATGTCCAAAAAAAAATTTGGAGTCAGTGGGACTCGAATTCATGGACCATGACCACTGAGCTATCAAGCCATTTGGGAGCTGGTTGCTTGTGAGTTCTTGCAAGTTCCTATTGGGTGGTATAGCGCGTTTTTAGTGTCAAAATTCAAACACATATTCGGCAATTCAAACATTCAATTTAGCTATTTAAACCTTCAGTTCAATTGAATATTTGAATTGTCGAATGTCGATATGCAAGGTTGAATTTTGAAGGTTTGAATTGAAGAACTGAAAGTTAGAATTGCCAAATTGAGGGTTTAAATTTCCAATCATAAGGTTGGAATTGCCGAACTGAGTGTTTAAATTGCGGAATTGAACGTTTGAATTGCATGCTTGAATTTTGATATATATTGTTTTGAGTAGAACGTATTTCGTAGACCGCTCAGCAACTCAATCGATTGAGGAGCGATAACTATGACTTCAAAGAAGTTTAGGTTTCACGAGTTACCATCGTTTTAATGCTTTAAAACTTTAATGCTTAAGGCATTAAAACGATGGTTACTCGTGAAACCTAAACTGCTGTGAAGTCATATATATATAGTTCCTGCCTCGATATTTCAGCAAAAATCTATCTGCTACCGATCTTGCATACTGTTGTCGGTCTGCTAGCTGCTCAACTCTTGCTTTTTTTCAAAGATAATTTTATGGGTGAGTAAACTGGAGGACAACATGGGAGAAAGTCGAATGTCTCTCACTGTGAAGGGAGGTCGCAGGATGAAAAAAGGATTAACTCCAGCCGAGCCAGCACTCACAGTCTTTAAAATAGTAATAGTCTTTACTACATCTGCCCCCGCCTAAGATAGAGTGAAAGGCAGTTGAGAAACCGACCCTTAGTTAACAAAGAAATTAGAAATTACAGAAATATTCGATAATAAGACCGCCGACCGAGCGGTCCAATTGGTCGAGCATCCGTCAACTGTGAAGGGAGGTCGTAGGATGAAAAAAAGGGAATTAACTTCGGCCGAGCCAGCACTCACAGCCTTTAAACAAGTAATAGTTTTCACAACATCTGCTCCCTCCTAAGCGCCGATTTACACGATACGATTTTGTCGCATGCGACAAGCTCACGACAGGCCCACGACACGACTTACGATTGTCGCAGCGTTTTAAAACATGTTTTAAAATGATACGACATTTTTTCTGACGTACACAACAATTGTAAATCATGTCGTGGGCCTGTCGTAAGCCGTTGTCGCATGCGACAAAGTCGTACCGTGTAAATCGGCCCTAAGGCAGTTGAGATACGTTTAAATTATATGTCCGATCTGCGTCTGACAAATCGTCCCCCCTGTTTCTGACTTGTGTCCAGACAAAATCAATTTCTGAGCAAGGCAACTCGATTTGCATTAGATCTGCTTAAAAGTTTGATTTTCAATCGCTAACCCGAACAGCACTTTTAGGGGGAGGGGGGCAGGGTCTTCCTAGGATCTCCTCTTGATATCAGTGGTTGTTTCTTTACACCTTGGCTCCCTAGAGCACTCAACTTTCTAAATAGATGGTAATGTCGTTATCGTTGAGTATAGAATTATAGTTTTCGTCAAGTGCTTTCAAAAGATACGATACATTAAACTGGCTTTTTATGTTGTCAAATCTACCTGTGCATATTTTTCCGTTGCCAGAGTATCCCGGCTTGCAAGAACAGCTGTAGGAACCAAGATTATTGCTGCACAAAGCGTTAACGGAACAGACGGCTTGGAAAGAAGTGCATTCATTTATATCTGCAAAAAAAAAAATTAAGCAAAACATTTAGCTGGAATCTGACCCCGGCTAGCTATTGTGCTGACCAAGCCCTGAGAAACGAATTTCTGACCGTTTCAAAATCGCATTGACTGTAGCCCTTACTCTATTACTTTCTTTCAAAATATTCCAATATTATGTTTTGAAAAAGTTTATTTGAACTGTATCTGGTGGTTTTTAAATCATAGTTAATAGAGGGGAATGGTTTGAAAGCCCCGTAAACATCAAAGGAGCAAACAAAGATGCCAAGATTTAGGTTGGAAAGTCCACAACCGTGCACAATCTTTTGTTTTGCGTTTATACACTATCCATGGATTACGTACTAAACAACACGTTTCTATTGGTTAGTTCCTCAGAACGGATTAAACAACTATTGTGTTTTGTGCACGGTCAAGGCCAGAAAAAGGGAGAAAAACCTAGAACGAAGAAATTTGTGAGGTTTCATAACAATTCTCCTCTATTAACTACGTTTAAATAGACCAATTTCGATATATTAAACTTCAGTCAAACAGAAGGCATCATCTCGAGCCTCTGGGGAATAAATAGAAGGATTTGTATTAGTTCATTCCCCAGAGCCTCGAGATTTGTTGACTGAATTTTTGAAATAGATTTGTCCGTCCCCATGTAGCGTATTCGGATTGCACGTGCACCGAAGTGTCATTGCATGCAGCATTTACATGACACACAGGTGAAGAAGCAGTGCATTCATGAACATCGACAACAGTTAAGAAACAACGTCAACCGCGATTAGAATGTACACGATCTCCAACCCGCCCCCTGAGTTTTGCTTTAGTCCAACAGGATAAGAAAAGCAAAATTAATTAAAAAGGAATAGGTACTTTTGGTTTACATAGAACCTGGAAAACTTGAAAGAAGAGAAAGTGGTAGGGAAAGAGACCGTTAAGGGGATTGCAGGAAAAAAAACCGAATTTTGGATGAGGTTAAGGGAAGATAAAGGAAATTAAAAAGACGACGAGGATGGCGATGCAGATGAAGACGGAAATATTGCCAAGATAAAAGTCATAAACATCTAGATAAGGACGACGGAAATGGATTAAGGATTAAGATGTAAATGTAGATGAAAATGAAGATGGGGTTCGAGTTGTCAAGTCAAGACAATCAAGTCAAGTCAAGTCAGTTTTATTAAAACTCACACAGAAATATACCCTGCTAGCAGTGTCTCTTTCGATCTTCCTAGATAAGTCGGGAAGAGGAAAGTAGACTCTACTCGCCGTCTGCACATTTCGTATTGAGTATGCGTTAAAAATTTTAATGTATTCGGTGTCAGCCACGCGTGACCATTAGCCACAAAACCACAAAACGAAAACAAACAGTCGGGATATTTTCCATCAACTCTGGCAAACACACGACAATCAAGGAATTATTTCACTGGAAACTCAAGATACCCTTACTCAACTCAAGATAGTCCATACCCTTAAAATGCCATTTCATTTTTTTTACTGAAAAATTTATAGGTTTCTGTCAGACTAGTTTCTGTAACCAATACATAGAAAAAGCTCATGGAAAATCTAACAGTTAAAATTAACACGCTGTTGTAAATTTTCATAATATTGATGACGCGTGGCGATTGATCATGCGCAAAAATGAAAAAAACAGGTCTGACAAGTCGAAACTGGACTGACTCATCCAATTCTTTGGATGAGCGGCAAATCAAACAATGTGAAGGCGGCGAGCAGAGACTGCTTTCCTCTTCCCGACTTATCTAGGAAGATCGAAAGAGACTCTGCTCGGAGGGTAAAAGAAATAATAATTAAGAAAAATTAGTGCTTAAGTAAATAAATTTTACAATGTAAGTTCAGAAATATGAGTAGAAGGAATAGAGATGCAAAATAATTGTTTTAGATAATAAGTATTACTTCATTAATTAAATAGCAGTCAAGGATAAAATTATCTTAAAACATTATGAATCAATAATAGTATTATAACCACATCAATCAAAGAATTTTTGGTATATTGACAAAAACTGGAAAACTGCTTGATTTCCTAAAGATCAATGGATAAGGAATTCCAAAGTTTGGGACCAGTGCTACGGAGACAATGAATGCCGTATTGAGTTGTATGAACAGATGAAGATGATGATGATGGAGATGAAAAAGAAAATATATCAACAAAATGTATCAACATCATCAAATAGGTACAAAGGGAGATGCTTTTTCTTTCATTATTTTCTGCATATAAAAAAACAAATCAAACGTGGTTCAGCGTTGTCTGTACTCTTATCCACAACGATATTCGTCATCAAAATGTTGTGAACGCACAAGACGCAGCTGAGAGAGTCCACTTTCGATTTGTTTATAGTAGTGCAATTCTCTTTAATTGCCTTGACTCTAATCTAATGCTTAAGTAACGAAATTTTACAATTGTAGGTTCATTGTGCAGAGTTTGGGACACCGAAATAGTTCCTGGAACTAACCAAGTAGGTTTGAAATATGAGTAGAAGGAATAGAAATGCAAAATAATTGTTTTAGATAAGAAGTATTATTTCACTAATGAAAATATAGGTGAACTCTGACGTGGAGATAATGATGGAGATGGAGACTGAACTAAGGTATCATATCATCAAGGATAATCTTACCAGTACATGTTTTTCCATCGCCTGTGTATCCAGCGTCACATGAGCACAAATAAGATCCTTGATTATTTTTGCATTTGGCTTTGGCATGACAGGGCGTAGGAGATGAGTTGCATTCGTTGAGGTCTGTCAGAGAGATACAACATCATCAAATAGGTACAAGGGGAGATCCTTTTTCTTTCATTATTTTCTGCATATAAGTGACAATATTTTTTTTTTCCAGTAGAGCCGAAGTAATTGTTTCTTTCATCTGCAACTCGTACTTAAAATAGAAACCCGCGCTGCAGGTATAATCCTTGAAACCAAATATTGTGGTAAAAAACAAACCAACGTGGTTCAGCGTTGTCTGTACTCTTATCCACAACGATATTCGTCATCAAAATGTTGTGGACTCACAAGACGCAGCTAAGAGAGTCCACTTTCGATTTGTTTATAGTAGTGCAATTCTCTTTAATTGCCTTGACTTTAATCTAATGCTTAAGTAACGAAATGTTACAATTTTAGGTTCATTGTGCAGAGTTTCAGACACCGAAATAGTTCCTGGAACTAACCAAGTAGGTTTGAAATATGAGTAGAAGGAATAGAAATGCAAAATAATTGTTTTAGATAAAAAGTATTATTTTACTAATGAAAATATAGGTGAACTCTGACGTGGAGATAATGATGGAGATGGAGACTGAACTAAGGTATCATATCATCAAGGATAATCTTACCAGTACATGCTTTTCCATCGCCTGTGTATCCAGCGTCACATGAGCACAAATAAGATCCTTGATTATTTTTGCATTTGGCTTTGGCATGACAGGGCGTAGGAGATGAGTTGCATTCGTTGAGGTCTGTCAGAGAGATACAACATCATCAAATAGGTACAAGGGGAGATCCTTTTTCTTTCATTATTTTCTGCATATAAGTGACAATATTTTTTTTTTCCAGTAGAGCCGAAGTAATTGTTTCTTTCATCTGCAACTCGTACTTAAAATAGAAACCCGCGCTGCAGGTATAATCCTTGAAACCAAATATTGTGGTAAAAAAATAAATCAAACGTGGTTCAGCGTTGTCTGTACTCGTATCCACAACGATATTCGTCATCAAAATGTTGTGGACTCACAAGACGCATCTAGGAGAGTCCACTTTCGATTTGTTTATTGTAGTGCAATTCTCTTTAATTGCCTTGACTCTAATCTAATGCTTAAGTAACGAAATTTTACAATTGTAGGTTCATTGTGCAGAGTTTGGGACACCGAAATAGTTCCTGGAACTAACCAAGTAGGTTTGAAATATGAGTAGAAGGAATAGAAATGCAAAATAATTGTTTTAGATAAGAAGTATTATTTCACTAATGAAAATATAGGTGAACTCTGACGTGGAGATAATGATGGAGATGGAGACTGAACTAAGGTATCATATCATCAAGGATAATCTTACCAGTACATGTTTTTCCATCGCCTGTGTATCCAGCGTCACATGAGCACAAATAAGATCCTTGATTATTTTTGCATTTGGCTTTGGCATGACAGGGCGTAGGAGATGAGTTGCATTCGTTGAGGTCTGTCAGACAGATACAACATCATCAAATAGGTACAAAGGGAGATGCTTTTTCTTTCATTATTTTCTGCATATAAGTGACAATATTTTCTTTTTCCAGTAGAGCCGAAGTAATTGTTTCTTTCATCTACAACTCGTTCTTAAAATAGATACCCGCGCTGCTCGTATAATCCTTGAAACCAAATATTGTGATAAAAAAAAAATCAAACGTGGTTCAGCGTTGTCTGTACTCTTATCCACAACGATATTCGTCATCAAAATGTTGTGGACTCACAAGACGCAGCTGAGAGAGTCCACTTTCGATTTGTTTATTGTAGTATAATTCTCTTTAATTGCCTTGACTCTAATATAATGCTTAAGTAACGAAATTTTACAATTGTACGTTCATTGTGCAGAGTTTGAGACACCGAAATAGTTCCTGGAACTAACCAAGTAGGTTTGAAATATAAGCAGAAGGAATAAAGATGCAAAATAATTGTTTTAGATAAGAAGTATTATTTCACTAATGAAAATATAGGTGAACTCTGACGTGGGGATGAACATGCAGATGGAGACTGAACTAAGGTATCATATCAACGAGGATAATCTTACCAGTACATGTTCTTCCATCGCCTGTGTATCCAGCGTCACATGAGCACAAATAAGATCCTTGATTATTTGTGCATTTGGCTTTGGAATGACAGGGCGTAGGAGATGAGTTGCATTCGTTGAGGTCTGTCAGAGAGATACAACATCATCAAATAGGTACAAAGGGAGATGCTGTTTCTTTCATTATTTTCTGCATATAAGTGACAATATTTTCTTTTTCCAGTGGAGCCGAAGTAATTCTTTCTTTTATATGCAACTCGTACTTAAAATAGATACACGAGCTGCTCGTATAATCCTTGAAACCAAATATTGTGGTAAAAAAACAAACCAACGTGGTTCAGCGTTGTCTGTACTCTTATCCACAACGATATTCGTCATCAAAATGTTGTGGACTCACAAGACGCAGCTAAGAGAGTCCACTTTCGATTTGTTTATAGTAGTGCAATTCTCTTTAATTGCCTTGACTTTAATCTAATGCTTAAGTAACGAAATGTTACAATTTTAGGTTCATTGTGCAGAGTTTCAGACACCGAAATAGTTCCTGGAACTAACCAAGTAGGTTTGAAATATGAGTAGAAGGAATAGAAATGCAAAATAATTGTTTTAGATAAGAAGTATTATTTCACTAATGAAAATATAGGTGAACTCTGACGTGGAGATAATGATGGAGATGGAGACTGAACTAAGGTATCATATCATCAAGGATAATCTTACCAGTACATGTTTTTCCATCGCCTGTGTATCCAGCGTCACATGAGCACAAATAAGATCCTTGATTATTTTTGCATTTGGCTTTGGCATGACAGGGCGTAGGAGATGAGTTGCATTCGTTGAGGTCTGTCAGAGAGATACAACATCATCAAATAGGTACAAGGGGAGATCCTTTTTCTTTCATTATTTTCTGCATATAAGTGACAATATTTTTTTTTCCAGTAGAGCCGAAGTAATTGTTTCTTTCATCTGCAACTCGTACTTAAAATAGAAACCCGCGCTGCAGGTATAATCCTTGAAACCAAATATTGTGGTAAAAAAATAAATCAAACGTGGTTCAGCGTTGTCTGTACTCGTATCCACAACGATATTCGTCATCAAAATGTTGTGGACTCACAAGACGCATCTAGGAGAGTCCACTTTCGATTTGTTTATTGTAGTGCAATTCTCTTTAATTGCCTTGACTCTAATCTAATGCTTAAGTAACGAAATTTTACAATTGTAGGTTCATTGTGCAGAGTTTGAGACACCGAAATAGTTCCTGGAACTAACCAAGTAGGTTTGAAATATGAGTAGAAGGAATAGAGATGCAAAATAATTGTTTTAGATAAGAAGTATTATTTCACTAATGAAAATATAGGTGAACTCTGACTTGGGGATAAAGATGGAGATGGAGACTGAACTAAGGTATCATATCAACAAGGACAATCTTACCAGTACATGTTTTTCCATCGCCTGTGTATCCAGCGTCACATGAGCACAAATAAGATCCTTCATTATTTGTGCATTTGGCTTTGGAATGACAGGGCGTAGGAGATGAGTTGCATTCGTTGAGGTCTGTCAGAGAGATACAACATCATCAAATAGGCACAAAGGGAGATGCTGTTTCTTTCATTATTTTCTGCATATAAGTGACAATATTTCCGCAATATTTTCTTTTCCCAGTAGAGCCGAAGTAATTCTTCCTTTTATTTACAACTCGTACTTAAAATAGATACACGCACCGCTCGTATAATCCTTGAAATCAAATACACTCTTTGTAAAAATAACCTCCATAATACGGATCCTCTATAATACGGACGACAGACACTAATTCTTGGCCCCAAAGAGAAAATTCATACAGGCTTAACCTCTGTATTGCGAACACTCCAATGATGACAGTTCTTATTTAACACGATTTCCTGTTTGTCCAAGGACACATTAAAATGTAATCAATTGTCTCATTGTTCATACGATAACAGTATCATTTGTTTCAATCAGGAACAATTGTATATCGACATGTCATTGCCATTTATCATCTAGATTTCTTATTCTTTGAAGATTCTCCAGTTGTTGCTTTCCTTTTTCTATCTCTTTCCTCTAGAAATCCTCACTTGAAAGACTGTCTTTACGGACAGCTGAGTTTTCTGTAAGGTCCAAGCACTTTTCCAAACGCTTTTTGAGTTTGTGCGGTCCGGGGAAAATATATTCACATGGGATCTCCATGGCTAATCCTCCGCCCCGATTAACTGCCTTCCCACATACGTTGACAACTCCATTGGTCCCTGGCTTTACAAGAAAATGTCTTATAAGTCCCAAGCCCTCTTTCGTATTGATCAACATCAAAGGCTTGTGCCCTACAACTCGGCTATCCTTGAATACGCTGACTGCATTTGTGTCTTTCGGGTTCTCAGGTTCTGGTTGAAGTTGTAGACTTTCTCCGTTGTGAGGAGTACACCACCCCTTGCAGACATGAAACCCTCTTAATTAACCATGATAGAACGCTTAATGACCGGAGTGCTAGCCATATCTCGTTAAATGGTTTTCAGACCGAAAAACTGAAGGAAAGCTACTGAGGTGTTTAATACTTGAAATGCAAAAACTATCCTTCTGTTGTTTCCGTTCCGCTAATTGTAGTTGTGGTACCGATGGTTTCTGATTGGTTCCCAAAATTTAAAAGCGTGAATCGAAATTAGCTCTTCAACGAAACATGATTACAGAATGAATTTCCTCACTTCAGTGTCGCGAATGGTATGCAATGGCGAAACGTAAAGAATTGACTTTGCCGCAAGGAAAGGTAGAACTAATATATATTGAAAAACAAAAATCCAGCGACAGCACTGTGACCAATTGCAGATAAGTTTCAATGTGGTAAAACGCAGATCCAATCCATCCCTGCGATCAACAAAACCTGCTCGATAAATTCACGGCTTGTGGAAATGCGGCCAGCAAGAGAGCTAGAACATGCAGATTTCAAGACATCGACTTGGCAATGTTGGAGTGGTTCAGAAAGGCTAGAAGTAAGAACATTGAATTTCCTCTTTCGGGATCAATTTTGCAGCAGAAAGCCTGAGCAGTAGCCGCTCAAATGGGCATGGAGCAAACGTTTAAAGCTTCAAATGGATGGCTAGAGAAATTCAAGATCCGATACAACATTAAGGGAATGAAGTACGCGAGGAAACAGTTCAGTCTTGGGAAGAGCGGTTACCAGTAATATTCGCAGGTTACAGCCCCCACGACAGGAACATTCTACCGTGCGTTACCAAAAAAGTCCCTTTCTGAACCAGCAAAGCAGTGCAGAGGTGGCAAACAATCCAAGGAGAGGATTACATGTGCGTTCTTTGTAAATACCGCAGGGGGTAAAGAGAAACCGATAGTATTCGGAAAGTCAGCAAATCCCCGTTGTTTTAAAAGCATCAAAGATCTTTCGAACCTTCCATGCACTTCCTTTCATCAAAAAAAAAAGACTTGGATGGAATTCGATATCCTCCTGAATCGGAGGTGTCTGCGTGGAAGTCGAAGTGTCCTCTTGCTACTCAATAATGCACCTTGTCACCCATACGACATGAAAGGCAAATATCCGAACATTAATTGTGTATTTTCCGCCGAATTACACCTCGAGGCTCCAGCCTTTAGATTTGGGGATCATCCAATCCTTCATGGTAAAGTACGCAAAGCCGATGTTGACTCACGTGATCAGCCTAATTGATGACTGTGAAACAGCTGGAGATGTGTGCAAGTCTGTAAACCTACTACATGCCATCAGATGGATAGGCCAGGCCTGGGAAGCCTTAGAGCCATCCACTATAATTAAGTGTTTCCCTAATGCTGGAGTGCTAGACAAAGGGAGAAATGCAGTTGAAGCTGTAGAACCGCCTGATGACGAGGACCCATTTGCAGACCTGGAAGATGAGGTTTCTCAGGTTGAGATGTTACTGAACGAGTCATGTGGTGACACTGCTGTGTCAGCACACGAAGCTATTGCAAACGAAAGTCTTCTTCCAGTCTGTCAAGAGTTAGGTGAAAACTGAGAGGAAAGGTTCCTATCAAGTCTGTCATCAGACTCAATGGTGACAATGAAGGTGCAGGCAGTAAGGATGAAGAGATCTTGGAGCTGGATGATCTTCAAGCGCTAGAGCCGCTAAAAGTGAAGTCATATAGTGAGGCTTCCTCAAAACTTAACCATGTTTCTGATTTTTTTTTTTACTGCATAAGGTGAATGAAATTTGGCTGATGAGTTATGCAAGATTATTTCAAAAGCTCAGTCGTTGTTCGTCAAAAAACGACTGGCGAATGCTGTCCAGAAGAACATTACAGACTTCTCTAACACAATATGAATCAATAACAAAGAACTTTCATTAAATACTTTACTGTATGTTGGTGTCCGCTGCACTTGTTACTGTTCCGAAACTGTATTATAATTTGAAATATGTTTTTGGAATTGTACAGCTTGTATGGTAATGATTTGTACTGTCCATTAAACAATTTAAATGCACCTCAAAAACTTGTTTGAGTCAGGTTTGACTTAAAGAACGCTTAATGCCATCATTGGAGCCTTTAAAGTGACGTAATATTCTTGACCTCTAGACACCGGACACCTCCCTAATAGGGACACTTTGCTCTGTCCCCTCGGTGTCCGTATTAGAAAGGTTCGACTGTATTGTGGTTAAAAAAAAATCAAACGTGGTTCAGCGTTGTCTGTACTCCTATCGACAACGATATTCGTCATCAAAATGTTGTGGACTCACGAGGCGCAGCTGAGAGAGTCCACTTTCGATTTGTTATTGTACCGCAACTCTCTTTAATCGCCTTGACCCTAATCTTAAGCAGCTGGCTTTTCAATCATTTAATCATTCAAGCATAAACTACGTTTTCTACAAATGTTAATCATCTTAAAGTATAATGTGCTATGACGTACAGTAGTTTCCTTGTAAGTTTATATTTTCCTTTTATATACACCAAGGAACAGGATTTGTCTTTGGAAAGTGGACAAAAGTGGTCCTGACAGCTATTTGGACTCCCTTACCACTACAGGTTTTTCCATTCCCAGTGTATCCAGCCTTACATGAAAACACATAAGACCCTTCGGTATTTTTGCATTTTGCGTAGACGTGACAGGGTGAAGGAGATGAACTGCATTCGTTAAAATCTTCAACAAAAATATGATGTCATTTAGAAGAGCAGCATTTGATCATTTGCTTTCAAGTTTTCACCAGAAATATGAACTTTACATATCCCCACCAACGCTGTTTTAATATCCTGGTCTTAACTTCCTTACCCTTACTACTACCTACTAGTTAGGACGCTTGCCCGGCTTGAGATCCATAGATCCCAGGTTACAAAACCGCTCTCCTGTACGTCTCGTTACATTTTATCCTGGTAGTCCCTGCCTCAACTTTTGAACTGCACTTGTAAATAACTAAATGCTTTGCCTCCGGCCAGTTGGGATTCTTGACAGTTTTGCTGTTCTGTTCTGTTATTTTGTTGCTTGGATTACAAGGGCCCTGAAACTTCCCTATGAGGAGTAGTCAATTAAGTACGTATGTACCTCAAAAGGGGTGAAAGCTAGATAAAGTTTTAAATTGGTGTTAAAATAGCAAGACCCAAAAGCAATTAAATTCTTTCCCGGTACCAGCTGAGATGCTTGAAACAAGGCTACATGCCCCAAGACGAATTCCTAACTAAAGCTGTCATCCTTATTGATGACAGCGCCTATAACCCAGCATTTAAGGTGATTCCTGCGCATGTGGTGTGTCAATATTTATAAATTGGTCAAATGTGTAAGTGGATCATACACGCTGGGACAGTTCTCAAAAAACGTGAGACAAGTTTTGAATAATGACCCATAACTCCTTTCGAATAAGCCCGCGCATTCCGAGAACGTGGAAAATTTTGTTGTTTCGATCTATAATAATCGAGATAGACAGGTTCGATGGTGTTTTACTCTTAAATGAGGACGGTGACCTACATTTATTATTGCATAATTTTGGTGTACAAATTATCCCCCTGCATTAAATTAAAATATATATATATCGGAAAAAAAAAAAAAAAAAAACAAGACAAAAACGTACAAAGGGCCCCTTACCTAGGGATGTAAATTACTATCTTGAAAACAAAAAACTGAGAAGCGTTTTGAGTCGACAAGGTTTTAAGTTGAGTGATTTTCCATAAGCTATATAAGGCAGTGTTCCATATGCTCTCGACTTTCTTCCTATCCGATTCTTTTCAAGCGTTACTATAAAAATCCTCTCAATTATTACCTCAAGATGTACCCTGAGCCGATGAAATAACGCGCGTGTTTAGGGCGCGTTCGATTGACTGTATTCTGGAATTGCATAGAAATATTTCGTTTTTATGAAGATTCACATGATGGAATAAACGCTCGAAGATATAATGGTATTAGGCTTGCAAACAGACTTCGTTAGGACGGATTCTATTTATCAAGAAAACTCATTTAATTAAAAAAAAATAAAGACAGTGTACAGTCTCTGCAGAGTAAGAGAAACCCTGATACAACTCCCAACACAACCTCCTCCCCCTCACTGTTCAAGAGTAGACGATCCCAAATAAAGCCCACCATTCTACTTCCAGCCCCAAGACAAGTCGAGGTTTAAATTCAAACACAAGGGCTGCATTATATGATACGTGACCAGCCTGTATACCAAATCATGAACGTACTGCAGCAAAATAGGCCATTTCCAGAGAGTGCACGACTCAAACAAGTGGACGAAATTGTTCAAATCCGAGGCTAAAGAGGCCATATCATCCACTTACAGTTGGGCAACGAAGAGAACACGACCCACGATTAAGCCGGCGATGACGACTCCGACCTAATTACAGTAGTCCTCGACACCATCACAACTTCGCGGTGAAAGTTCAGTTAGCTTAGCG
The DNA here is from genome assembly GCF_036669925.1 of Montipora capricornis. Taxonomy (NCBI): domain Eukaryota; kingdom Metazoa; phylum Cnidaria; class Anthozoa; order Scleractinia; family Acroporidae; genus Montipora; species Montipora capricornis. The sequence continues at coordinate 39,764,802 of NC_090896.1, forward strand.
TTAGCCGTTATCCCAATCGTAAATGTAAATGTACATGTAAATATGAAATGAAATATTGATAGGACCCACTGGTAACTCGGAGAAATCCGAGCCCCAGATGGGATTCGAACCCACGACCCTCCGTGATCTAGTCGGATGCTCTAAGAACTGAGCAACTGAAGACTCTATGACGAGCAACATTTCATTTCATATGTGTATAAGATTTTCACGTTCGCTCGCATCGGTGGTTGGTTGGCCGCATTTCAGATATGCTTTAAGATGACTTGCGCTATACAAGGTATGAGCTATGCTGTCAGTCGTTGTTTGACTCTGTAGCTGCTTGATGCATTTCGAGTCAAAGACTCACATTTCACCAGCGCTCCCCATGAGTCTCCAGTAGCTCTGTGCTTAAAGCATCCGACTAGATCACGGAGAGTCGTGAGTTCGAATCCCATCTGGGGCTAGGATTTTTCCGAGTTCCCAGTGGGTTCTACCAACATTTCATTTCATATGTATATATCATTCTTACATTCGTAAATGTAAATGTAGAAGTTTATGTGCGCTTAGTTGACCGCTCCCTAGATAGGATCAATTGCATATGGGTGCGCCCTTGGCCTCCGCCATACAATCCATGTGTGATCTCAGAGCACCGCAAACCCAGCGAGATGTGATTGACTGGGAGTTGACTTTGAGGAGGGAGGAAAACGGAGTACCCGGAGAGAGACCTGAGGAGTGAGGTTGAGATCGACTGAAACTCAGCCTACATACGTCCCGAGGCTAGAGTTTAAATTTCGTTACAGAGGTGGGAGTCACGATCGATGACCACTACACAACCCTGATTCCCCGAAAGATCATTAATTACCACCGTCTGAGTTTATGATAAACACAATATCTAAATGAGGGTTGCTGAAGGTGCAGACACGTGTGTTTTAACTATGGATGATCTGCTGACTTGGCTTTTCTCTTGAAATAAAACCCTGCATTGCTGTCCTAAAGGGCTGCAGAGGAGCCTCCACCAGCAACTTTGACGCTATCGTTCTCAAAGTAACCTTCAAAGACAACTCAGGCCCCGGGTCACCCATCTATGATCGGTTGCCAGATTGCACAAGAATTCGGTATCATCACTATACACAACCAGGAGCTCTCAAGTACCCAAACACCACACGAGGAAAAAAACATCCCCCCCGACTTGCAAGCCTGGTACAGCCCGCATCCATAGGCCTAGAAGAATACGAAGACCAGATTGGCAGTTTCCCAAGTGTTTAATACCTCATAGAGCTGATATAAAACCCCAAGATAAGTGCCCTCTATTCCCGTACATTACCGATAAATATTCTTACTTTACACAAAGCCGATTTGGACAAGATTCTCGCAGAAGACATTATGACAGAGGTAACTGGGCCTACCGATTGGGTCAACACCATTGTTCGCAATATCAGAGAAACATCAAACGGGAAAAAGAAGGCCAGGCTATGCTTGGACCCTAAGAAATTAAATTGGTACATTCGGTGTGAGTATCGCTGCAGCCACAGTATCGACGAGATCCTTCCCCAATATCATGAGATTTTTTTTTTCCCAGTTTTTAACTTGGTACTTGCACAGCGAACTCGCTCACGCGTCTCGCATGTTATAGTTGCACGTTCAATACGCCCTTCGGGCGATACAGGTTCAAATGTCTCCTCTTTGGCATAATAGTGCCCCAAGATGTCTCCCATCAACAAATGGATGACATTTATAGTAATATTCCTAACGATGGTTTTCTTATCGGTTCCAGAGAGGAAGGCGTTCTTAGACAAGATTTTCTTAGACATGCTGACAACCTGAGCGTCAACTCCGCAATGTCATTAATATCCATATAACAAAGTGTCAAATTTTGCGGTCATACACAAGCAAAGAAAGGCATCCACCCTGCAGTTGACAAGCTTGAATCAATTAGAAAAATATCTGCACCAGCTAACACTAAGGAACTCTTATCCATCCTTGGGCTACTTACCTATCTAGACCGTTTCCATCAAGATCGCTGAGTGCCACCCTCGCAAAGGAAAATGCCCACTTTAAGTAAGAAGAAAACCAGCAGGGCAGAGCTCTATCTATGCCCAATACAAAGTGGATTGGGAGTCCGGCTGCACTAGATTGGTAAAAGCGGTAAGGAGAGTTCGGTATCCATGGCATCAAGATGGTTAACCGACACGGAGTCCAGATACTCAGAGATGCAGTGCCTGGCTCTACATAACTTTGTGTCTTCAAGCACTAGTGGTAGCATTGCCCTAGAGATAGCTGATCATTTGTCAGTCTTTACTCTTTCGTATGACCCTGCGCTAAGTCCCTTCCCCAATAAAATTGAAATTAGAGATTTTAAAAGGTTCGATAACATTGCTTTTCAAAAAGCATTGAGGAATGATAATTGGACAACGGTATACAAGAGCTATGATGTAAACGAAAGCTTAACTAGATTCCTTCATACTTTCAATAGCATTAGCAATGCACATGCACCGCTTAAATCGATTAATATAAAAATATAAGTCCGACAAGCCCTGGGTGACGAAAGGATTGAGGAAATGAATCAAAGTTCGTAACGAGCTCTATAAAAAATGGTTGCCAACTCAAAATATTTATTATCATAAGCAATGTAAAATTTATCAAAACAGGATTGTCTCAATTGATACTTACGAACCTTACACTACGATAGTGTACTTAAGGACTCCGCAAAAACAAAAACAAAAAAGTGTGATAATGTTAACCTTATAACCAATAAAAAGCGGCCATCCTGGAACATTGACAATCTGAAAGTTAAGGATAAAGATCTCCAGCATCCATCTTCAATATCAAATGCTATTAACAGGTACTTCTGCAATGTTCCGACTGAACTAGCATCGAAATTGCCTAAAGCGGATCGCCACTACTCAACCTATATGAAGAGGAAAAAATCAACATTTCGCTTCGCTCAAGTAAATGAAACCGAGGTTTATCTACTATTAGAAAGTATTGACACAAAGAAATCTTGTAGCTATGATAACGTACATCCGCTCTTATTATCTTCTGCTGCACTTGAAATATTTCGACCACTGACACATATCATAAATTTGTCACTTAAACATGGCATATTTCCTGAAACTTGAAAATTGCCAAAGTTATACCAATCCTTAAACAAGGCTCTCGTTCTTCATGCAATAATTATCGTCCTATATCAGTCCTTTCAGCACTAAGTAAAATTTTTGAAAGATGCATTCTTAACCAATTATCATTTGATCTCACCTATGAAGATATTTTGGTACCTAATCAATATGGCTTTTGATCTGGCATGACCACAGTTGACTGGTGGTAGACCTTATAGATGAGATAACAAAAGCCCTTGACCAAGGAAATCATGCTATTTCCATATTTCTAGACCTAAGTAAAGCATTCGATACGGTCAACCATTATATCCTATTATCACAACTTAACGTTTATGTTTGTTAATATTGCGTTGAATCTGACTTACTATAAATAAACTCAGGAGTACCCCAAGGTTCGATCTTGGGTCCGGTTATTTTTCTAGTTTATATAAAAAGATATTATTAATGCACCTCACTACTATTGCATAAGAATATTTGCCGATGATACTTCGCTGACTGTGACTGGTAAGGACCCAGATTCATTGCTACAGTTAATTAATTCTGAATTGCCAGCAATTTATGAATGGCTTTGTTCTAACATATTAACTCTGAATTTGAGTAAAACAAAATACCTAGTTTTCCAACCGAGACAAAAAGTTAATTCTAACGTACACCCTCCTCTAAAAATTGCGGACCAATACCTTGAGCAGTCGTACAACATTAAATCCTTAGAATTAGTTATTGATTGCTCTTTATCTTGGCATGATCACATTGACCATATTAGTAGTAAAATCAGCAAAAGTGAAATATCATCGCGTGATTAGTATCTACTACGCACTTGTCTACCCCTATTTAAACTACGGCTGCATTCTGTGGGGTAATAATTACGAAGCTCACAATTGGTAAAGCTGCAAAACCAAGCTGTAAGAGTTATTAATGATGTTCCACTTCGAGATCATATTACGCCTCATTATGTAAACCTTGGCCTAACTGAGCTCCCTGACATTGTTAAGCTAAATACCTGCCAACTGATTTATGATCACTTGGTAGATAAAAAGCCATCTAATTTCACGTTGGCCTTGGTATCTGAGCAATATAATTATGATACAAGAAGTGCATCCCCGCAACACGTAAATCCTAGTAGCTTTAGAATAAATAAAGGAAAATTCTGCCCAACAGTTATAGGATGTTATTATTGGAATGATAATCCCTTATCTATACGTGAAAAGAGAACTAAAAAATCGTTCAAAAGACCACTTTTCAACTATTATCTTGCTCAGTATTAATCATCGCCACGCCGAAAAATAAATGAAAAATAAACAAATAAGCATTTAGTCTTTAGAAGTTCCAGTCGTATATAGTAGGAAGACACACCATATTTGAAACCGACAATGCACTCGCCGAAGCTCCTGCTCGTCTGCCAAGCTTGCTGTTTTCTTGCTCTGATTACGACATCGAAGTCAAATACCGGCCCACAGTTAGTATCCCTGTCGCTGATGCAGAGTCACGGGTGTTCGTGAAAAGAGAATGACATATATATCTCTAGCAATGGCCCGAGGAACAGGCCCGATCACAGTACACATTCTCTGACCAACAATTTTCCAGAAACCCCCAAAAGAAGGGCCAGCAAGACAACAGTTAATCAGCAGGCACATGCGGGCCAACCAGAGGCAACCCCATCCGCAAAACCCGCATGCAACAATCACAGAGGGATCTGATAGCACTCTAGTCCCCAAGCCAGTATGGCAAAATCCTGCAGAGATGCCGAGGGCACCGCAGTTGAAGATTATGGAAGCACTTACGTCCAATCACGAAGCAATACCACACTGTTACTGCACAATTGTACATAGCGTTATATAATTGCCGGTTACTTATTAAAATGGCGTTTATTTTGGATTTGGTCCCGAATGTATACCCGCGTATTTTTGTGCGGGAAGAGGAAAGTTGGTTACATTTGCTAATATTTCCTTCTAAGAAGTTCCTTCTAGGTATTTCACGTGAAACCAATTTACACTTCATTAATAACAAATGACGTTTATTAGTGAATGTACGAAAGGACTAGTGTAACAGCAGCAGATCATCCCCAAACAAAACACCAGGTTCTGGGTCGGGTCGGGTCTTGAATCGTAACAATCATTTTAACTTAAGCCGGAGTATCGTGAAAATTGCTTGTCGACCTGGCTGCTCTGTGACTGGTTATGTGAACTGTAATCTAGTATTTTCTTCTGGAGTTTACCTTTGCATGTTTTTCCATCACCAGCGTATCCCAGCTTGCACGCGCAATGATAAGAGCCAAAGATATTGCTGCATAATGCGTTTACATGACAAACGGAAAGGGAAGCGCTGCATTCATCAAAATCTAAAAATGAATTTTAAAAAATCAACTTTAAGAGACTTTGTAAACTTCACTTATAATTCATAAGGGTGACTGCCTAGAAAAACGCACTATTCAGGTCAGATATATAGGTGTGTAAATCCAGATAAAGTTCAACTGTCTGAAAGCACTGGGTTGATAAATTGTAAATTAGTTGAATTATTAATATGATTAACTTTTATAAAATCTCTAACTCGCGTAATTAGTATGCTTAACTTTAATGAAGACGAGGCTGTAAAATTATATAATGTTCATTAATCAATCACAAGTTTGAAATTTCAATCACAACTATTACGTAACAATTTACTTGCCTTTTGCGTGATTTGTTAAGAAAGTATAATGCATCCTCTCCTCCCGTCTAAGGTAAACGACAGTTAATCGCACAAACTAACAAATGAAACGAATTGGGCGGCTAACGCTCTCCATTTTGCTTGGCCTCTTCACAAACGAAATTGCTCAGCCAAACGTTTAGCGTATTTGGCGACAAGTGTTCTACTCAAAAAGGTCAGATCTTGAGCATTTTCGCATTTGAGATAGGCCACTCCAACAACTACTGACATTGCATTTTATTTTGCCATCGCTGCTGCCATTACTCGAAGACTTTTCTACCCCATTTAGTGTTGTATTGTGTTCCTTTCGAAGAGGCTCCCACACTAGACTGGTTTCTTCTTCTTTACACTTTGGAGACCGAAAACGAGCAGCCATGTTTCTACTACAAAAGCTTTATGTAAATGATTTGCTAAATTCAATGTTAAGTATTTCCAAACTCCTTTATGGGCTTTAAAACGGCTCGCCTGGGGCTCGCCGTTTTAAATGCCCATAAAGGTCGGACGCGAATATTTTATCTATTACTTAAATTGTTGTCTGAATTATCATCCGTCACCCGTGAGATAACTTTTAATAAGTTCTCATGGTATCTAATCCCAGCTAGGTATTGAGTTTACCAAGTCCTAAGAAACACATTTCTGACCCGGGTTTCGACGTGTTTATTTTATAAAGACGTAATATTCAAAATCGTTGACTGTAGCCCTTACTCTAGATTTGCGTGCAAAGTTAGTACCTTCTTATTTTAGAAAATGCTTGTTTGAACTATCTCTGGTGGACTTTAAATTACCTTTGCAAGTTTTTCCGTCCCCAGCATATCCGGGTTTGCAAGTGCACCTGTAGGAACCAAGAGTGTTGTTGCATGTAGCATTTACATGACACACAGGTGAAGAAGCAGTGCATTCGTTAACATCTACAACATAAAGGAACAATTTTAACCGCGATTAGCATGTAGTCCATCTCCAAACCCGCCCCATTATTTTGCTTTAAGTTCAACAGGATAAGGCAACCGAAAAGACAGAGGTAGGTTTGCTTCGATGGAACCAGAATTACGTGGAAGAAGATAAAGTGGTAGAGAACGAGACAGTGAAAGGATTGCAGGAGAACAGGGTACACGGATGAGGTTAAGAGAAGAAAAAGGAAGTTAAAAAGATGAGGCAGCTGCAGGTGGAGCTGCGGATGGAAATGGAAATAGAGCCAGATAAAAATATAAGGGGTATAAAGATGTAATTGGATGAGCTTTAAGATGTGGATGTAGGTGAAAATGAAGACAAGGCTCGAGATGGAGATGAAGATGATGATTTACATAAATCCTGACGTTAGGATATAGCTAATGGAGATGAAGAAGAACATGGAGAAGAAGATTAATTACAGAAGTGTGAAGTTATCAGATCTCACCTTCAGTTTTCATATCGCAAAATGCAAGAACTGGAATCCCTGGCTTTATTGAAGACATCCAGTATTTGCCGTTGGGTGATCTTCCTTCACTCATCTTAATTTCCTTGCAGGACGTGGCTGCTAGGTCAGAGATGGAGCCTAGTGGGACTGAAATTGAGAAACTAGTATTATTTCATTATCTTTGTTTGAGCAGTCTTTTCCATGCAACAAACCTAGCTTGTTAAAGTCCACTTACCTCTGTTTATGTATTTTCTGAAGTAATATCTGTCTGCATCAGGAATAAAATCTTCAGGTCTGGCTTCCTTGGTGCGATCACTGAATTCGCACATATGGAGAGACATCACAAAGTTGAAGCTTTGGCATCGATCATCCTTGAGGCAGACCGAAAGGCAATGAAGGCCAATATTGGCCATCATTGTTTGATAGATGTGTCCTTGCAACATCCATCCCAAGATGGACTCCTCAGATCCAAATGCAGGACATTGTTGCGACTTTGTTTTGTCGACAATTTGACAAATTGCTACACAAATCAAGAACACTGATAGCGTTTTCATTTCCTTTGCGATAACAGCTGTAAACCGTTTTCCAGACAACTGAAAAGAGATTAATAACACATACCTATGAACTAGATCTTTTTTAATCACTAGTAGTTCTAACATATCGATCATGGCATTGACGGTTTCGGTTCGTTTGTAACTATACATGGGTAAGTTTTTATTGCTGTATTTGAAAGTGGCTCGTAATAACTAAAACGATATTTTATTTCTTGATAATTAATTATTGATTTTTTTCTCAGTACAGAGCATCACTCAATTTGGTGCATGATTCAAGTTCCAGAGAGCACGAGTGGAAGAGTTGTTCCCTCATTAACCGAGGATAAGGCCCGTTTCAAACGTTGAACTTTACATGTGCCGAATCTAATTCAAATGAGCGAAAACAATAGAATTTTCTCATTTGCATTAGATTCGGTACATGTAAAGTTTAAAATCTTTCTTCAATATTACTTGTAAAACGGATCGTAAATATCGGTTAAACTAAATTACGGTAAGCACAAACAACTATCTCTCAAACAGTATCATCGCTTTGCCACTCGTATCCCATAGCTGCACGAGCAATCAGAGAAGACATCGAATTGTGATACACAACACAAAGCACTAGTCCTAATAAAGACAGGATAAAAACTCTCTTGATTAGTTATCCCAATTGCAAATTTCAGTCAACAATTGATTGTGTCAATACATTTATATTCTAGATCATACACGCACGAGAATTTATTTTTCAAATACATCTTCAGATCTGTAAATCATTATGAATTATTTTTCTTCATCCAGTTCAAAATTCGTGAACGTATTCATATGTATACATAAAATACATTAGAATACTCGGAAGGTACATGTCGATTCCATCAAAGAATCTGAAAGGTTTAAAGGTAAAGGTAAAGGTACACGTTATTTAACGTCGGAAGTTCCTTTACTCTCTAGAGAGTACTCTCTCAGGAAGCCGACGTTGCGCTCATTTTACCTCCCTCTTTCCATCAGTGTTCCGTTTTAAGGGTATTTAAAGCTACCTAGGCTACACTGAATGGAAAGAAGTCGAAACAAGGATGTGAGATCCGGGGATCGAACTCGGGACCTTATGCACCAAGGCCGCGCACTAACCGACTGTGCCACCCTTGCTTCTAAATTTAAGATGTAATCTCGCGACTGGAATGGAATCTGGTTTGAAGTGTGTTGGGATGCTAATACTTACTGTTTCCTTAGAAAAACACAGGCACTCAAGATGTTTAACTTTCTCTAATTTACAATTTTACAAGGCTCTGGTGACCAATAACGGAAGGAATAATAAGTTAATAATAAAGTACTCTATTATGCCTCGGTCATTTTATGGGTATTTTTTAAGTCCAAAAATATTAGTCCGAAAAACCGGCGATCGGACATTTACACAACATTCGCAAATGGAATCTGGTTTGAAGTGTATTGGGATGCAAATACTTACTGTTTCCTTACAAACACACAGGCACTTAAGATGTTTAACTTTCTCTAATTTACAATTTCACAAGGCTCTGGTGACCAATAACGGAAGGAATAATAAGTTAATAACAAATTACTCTAGTATGCCTCGGTCATTTTATGGGTATTTTTAAAGTCCAAAAATATTAGTCCGAAAAACCGGCGATCGGACATTTACAGAACATTCGCAACAACTGACTTAAGCTAGACTTGAACTTTAACATCTTGTTCATAGTCCTTCTTGGCAACAACTTGCCCCGTATTGGGAGCGACATCCGAATAAATGCGGGATTTTAACTCAGTCTTATATCCGTCAGTTTGTTTTCCCTCGCAGATACATAAAGTCTCTTATACAAATAATTTAAGCGTTTACAACCCGTATATTGGTCAGTCTATTAGTTACAAGAAACTTATGGAATCAACTTGTTTCAATTTTTAATGTCTTAGCGGATATTACTGCTTCAAGAAACGAAGGCCCTCTGTTACCTTAATGAAATATACACGACAGGTACTTTCTCTTCTGATTTTTAGATGAGCTGAATTACAGGTGCACATCAGCTGTTTCAGCAAAAGCAACAATCACATGCATTTATTTTGAAATGACGCGATTTAAATTAAAGATTCCTTTCAGTTACGCTGTTGAAATCCCATGACGTTTTTATTCTTGAGAATGGTTGTCTTTCAAAGGAATTCAAGTAGCGTTAAAAAGGCCTGGAAAATCCGGGTATGAACAGCATTCGCGCTGCACGCAATACTTTAAATAAAGTATCACGCCGACTGAAAGAGGCCAACTGCGAGATCATGTTATTTCATGGAGCTTAAGGGCTGGTCTTTATTGCGACGCTGGCATGTATTTACTGCAGCAATGGGTACACAGAGTGGTAAATGTTTCGATCACGTTTTGTTAGACACGAGATGCTAATTGACGACAATTTCCCCTTTTGCGTCAATAGGTTTTGCTCATGCTTAATTCGCTATTGAGTAGCTCACAGCCTTAAACAACGATGCTCTTCACGTTCCTTTAACATTTTTATATCATTTTTAACAGTGCTCAAGCTAAAAAAAAACGTGAAATGTAGGATGTAAACAGTCACGAAAGAGTCAACATTTCTTCAAACATTCTCACCGTTCGTTCCAATTTTATTCCTGGAAAAATGGCATACACCTGACCGTACCACATTTTGAATAACTACGAAAATATTAAATTCTTTTAAGTCATATTGAATTTGTAGATGACTCTCTTAGTCGTCGTCCCTGCTTAAGTTCCCTATGGGCATCCTAATTTACAACACGGACTCCTTTTACCTATTATTACACATGCCATATACCTTTTCCTGAATCCTGTTATCATTGTAACATATATATCTATTACATACCTTTATTGCTGTCGCCAGATTTTCTTTATTAGACACACAGGCGATCGTTAGACGCTGCCTGAAGAGTGCGTCCTGTTAAGCTCTAAAAAGGGGTTTAATGAATTTTTTATTCAAGCTAAAATTTTTATGGGGGTCGAACACATTGGTCGTATCAAATTAAATGTTTCGCAATTTCTTCTTTTCCGTGTTTGCCTAAAAAAATATTGTTTTCTTTCTAATTTAAAGAAAGTCACAGTTATTGCTTCACAGTAGCTTTGATGAACTTTACTGGGGTGGTTGAATTCGAAATACCTTTTGAAGAAATCAATATCATGTGTCACATGCTAAACGGTGTGTAACCACAAAAATGATGCTTTCAGACTATGATTGACCCGTCATTATTGTAATCTGTGCCAATAAAAATAAGTACCTAACTTGGCAGTTGTCCTTTATTTACCTCTCTAGTGAAAAGGAAAGGAACCTCTGCATGTATCTCCTCGATGGTCTGTCACGAATGCGCGATTTGACGTCAATACAACGTCACTTCCACTCAGCAGCCATTAGGCAAGCGTTAAAATTCAAATTGGTTATAGCGGTTTTTAACCGGTTAAGAGTTTATTTTGTCGTCCAAGTTCTGGATGCATCGAGAGATCCTGCAGAGGTTTTCTTTCCTTCTCGCCAGAGAAGCAAATTAAGGAAACCTCCGTAAAGCAGGGTAATAAACAAGTAGTTACTAGTATCAGATCTATTCCCTACTTGTTAGAACTAGGAGCGCACGCAATAAATTTACTAGCAGTGGATTACTGCTGTCCACTATTACTCATTTACGTGTGTATACCTCTGTATGAAGTTCCAGCTAAATAAAAAGATGTTGGCTTATTTCGTGGCAAAAGCAACTGCTCAATCGCTGACGTCCGCAAGTAAAGGCAAGTAAATCATTTTTATATACCGCGTAGCAGACGGTTTGGCTAATTTTAGACGCTTCTTTTCCCCGAGGTTGACTTTTCAAGTGATCCTTTTGGATATGGCCGTAGAAGAAAACCTGGAGCGAAGTCAAACGAGAATGCAAGTGGGGGGGGGGGGGGGGGAACCGCCTGCAATCAACCCCTCGATATTTTCGAAACCTTCGGTCCCCAACGGACGGAGAAATTACCATTCCTGGAACGCTGTCAGTCAAAATTTATTGCTTCCTTTCATAAAACAGAGAAGAAAGGCGCCCCAAGCTCAGTGCAAGGAAAGCCAACAAAAAAAAATGAGGACTTGTATGGGAATCCTGATAAAAGAACTGAGGGATAGTTTTAAGATAAAACTCTCAATAAAAAGCCTAACCTTATCACCATTGTGGCTCGCTTCCTTCCTTTTTTGTGTGTTTTCTTTCTTTTTTATTATTATAATATATATATTTTTTCAGATTTTAAGCGAATTGAGCCATTATCAGCTCCTCGGTTTCAAGGGTTAGAATGACACCAAGTAACCAAATTGAGTCAAATATTCCCGGATAAAATATTCCCACGGCACAAATCCACGTGGAATTCAAGGGCAAAGGTTTTTTCTTTCATTTCAATCCACTAGCTGTGCAATCGAAGCCCTGACAGAGACGTCAGGGGGCAGGTAGTGTCCACAAATGGAAAAGATCCTCGTACATACAGTTTGAACACGACACAGCAACCGTTGAAACACAGCAGGAACATAACAGGGAAACATTAAAGGTAAGCTGAAATGATGAAATCTCAGTTCGAACTTTAAATGATATATGAAATGAATTATATACTGAACTTCGGATATGAATTCAAGTAAAGCTATGATCCTCGCACTTTGTGGACGCAATTTTAGCAATGCCGTAAAGAAGCCTAAAAAATTGAGGACTTCAGCGGGGTTGAACCCGTGATTTCGCGATACCGGTGCGACGCTCTAAGCAACTGAGCTATAAAGCCAATGACGTTTGAAAGCTGGTCATTTGTGGTTTCTAATTTTCCCATGAGGAATGAATCAATGAACGAAATGGGTATAAAAGGAATCATGTACTAAACTGCGGCAGCAAATCAAGTAAAGGCTATTATTCTCGAAGTTATGGACGCAATCTTAACATATACCTCATTGGTTCATTGATTCATTCCTCTAGGGAAAATAAAACCCACAAATGACCAGTTCTCAAAGTCAGTGGCTTTGGTTGGAGAGTCGCAGCGGTCATGAGCGCGAGCTCACGGGTTCAAACCCCGTTGAAATCCTGAATTTTTTTAAGGTACACAATTGCTAAAATGGCGTCCATAACTGCGAGTATCATAGCTTTACTTGATTTATATCGGCAGTTCAGTATATGATTCATGCTTCTTACTAAATCAAATCTGCCTTGTATAGGGTCTTGCATGCTCAAAATATTAATAAACATGTACGAGCCAGCCGTTTCCCACGCGCTGCTAAGGAATGATTTACTGTTGCTGTTGCAAAAGTACTGTGGAAAACATTACATCAGTTTTTTGGTGATACATCCAAGAAAGAAAGTCTTTGTCGAAACCATTCAGAATTACACGGAAATACAGGTGCTTTCGCGGATTGGGAAATCTGGATTAAGATATTAAACATCTGGATTATACGGAATTGATCCAATAAACACAGAATCTGAAAACGGATTTTGTCGCATATTTTACTGATTGAAATCCTTGGAAGAGAGACAGATCCTGTGGAAGATGGCTCCCTACCTGTAGTAAAGCGATCATGGCCAATCAAATTACAGATAACAGAGCGAATTTGTTACGGTTAATATACAAGCCGCAAGTATTTTCAACGTGATGGCTCTCGAATTCAATGATACGCTACGACGAAGAAGCGGAAGTCCCGTCTGAGAATAAAGCCGGAAAGGAAAATCAAAGAAAGTCACAGACGAAGAGTGAACCAGCTGTTCAGCTCCCAAGCAGCTTTATCATCAGCTTCAATCCACACACCACACTCGTAATTGTTCATGACAATCGTAGTCGGTTTGGGCCTATGCATTCAGATAATTATTGAATATGAATTTCTCCTTTTACTGTTCAGACGACATTCGTTTTTTTTAGCCTTCCGCTTCGATGATGACGTACAGTCGACCGACCCATATCCATGTTTGCTCTCAGCGGTTTGTGGACTTAATATCTGTGCTTTGGATAGTGCAGAATGTTAAAATATACTGCAGTACGCAGTTTA
>NC_090896.1:39786115-39801115 GCF_036669925.1 Montipora capricornis
GGCTACTTACTTAATGCACTAAATGGTGCGTATGAAAAACGTTGTTTATCAATTTCTCAAAGAAGAGGTCTAATTACTCTCTAACCAAAAAAGAACAAGCCGGCTAACCTTTTAAAGAACTGGAGACCTATAACTCTTCTCAATTGCGACTACAAGATTGCAGCTAAATCCATAGCAAACCGCATAAAGAACATAATAAATAATGATCAAACCGGTTTTTTGAAAAACAGATTTATAGGAGAAAATATTAGACTTATTGAGGGCATTATTAACCACACAAATATGGAACAAATCCCGGGCCTGTTGTTATTTGTAGATTTTGAAAAAGCCTTCGATAGTATAGAGTGGTCTTTTATAGAAAAAACACTAAGACACTTTAACTTTGGAACATCCTTGGTAAGCTGGATTAAACTTTTTTATACGAACATAAGTAGCTGTGTCCTCAACAATGAATGGGCATCCGACTTCTTTTCTTTACATCGTGGAGTAAGACAGGGGTGCCCACTGTCCCCCTATTTATTTATTTTAGGTGCTGAAATCTTGGGTAACGCAGTGAGAAGGGATATAGAAATTCGCGGTATCAAAGTGGGTAACTCAGAGTGTAAACTGTCTCAATATGCAGATGACACAACAATGATTTTAGATGGCTCAGAACGCTCTTTTTCGAGAACTTTATACGTACTAGACATATTTGCAAATGTATCAGGTTTGAAAGCAAACTATGAGAAAACTGAAGCCCTCTGGATAGGTTCACACAGGAATACTAATGCTGTTATTCCTTCGAGTAAACCTATCTTTTGGGCAGAGGGAAAGGTCTACGCCTTAGGAGTTTGGTTCTCGACATCGAGGCCAGCCAATATTGACAATAATTTTACTGAGAAAATCGAAAAGATTAAAAAGATCCTCGGGAGCTGGTCGGCCAGAAGACTCACACCTATGGGTAAAATTGCCATTCTAAAAGCTCTAGCAGTATCTCAGATTGTTTACGTTTTGTCCTCCCTTCCGACACCGAAAGGGGTCATAAAGGAAATTAACGCTCTGTTATAAGATTTTCTTTGGCACAACAAAGGGGACAAAATAAAAAGAACAGAAATGATCAAGGATTACAGTAAGGGGGGGCTAAAGATGATCGATATTGCTAGTTTTAACCAGACCTTAAAATGAAATGGGTAAAAAGCTATTTAGATGATCAAGATACAGGGAAATGAAAGTTTTTTTTCAATCATCAACTGGCACAATTTGGAGGGAAATTAGTTTTCTGGGGGAACGTAAGCCCTAAAGACGTTCGTTTACTTAATCTGCGAGGTCCATTTTTAGCTGAGATTATGGAATATTGGACGACCCTAAATTATAAGGACAACAATCTAGATTTCACGTCAGCTCAGATCTGGCACAACTCCCTCATAAGAATAGAGAACAAGCCAATTTTCTATAAATCTTGGTTCACCGCAGGTGTGAAAGGTATTAAAGACATCCTTGATACGGACGGAAATTCTATATTAAGCTATACTGCATTTACCGCTAAATATAAAATCAAGACTAACTTTCTAGAATTCTATAAGGTAGTATCAGCCGTTAAACTGTTCAGGCAAAAGTGTTCTCAACAACCTAACAGAGGACCGAAAAGTAAGACCTTTGGGCAAACATTAGTAGCCTCAGAAAAAGCCTGTAAAACCGTTTACAAATCCATTATCGAAAAAAAGGCCACCACCCCTCTTAAAAGCCAGGGAAATTGGCTGTCTAAGGAGAAAATAATAGGAAATGCGAGCGTGAACTGGGAGAATACATACCGCCTCCCCTTTCTGTGTACAACAGAAACAAAGTTACGAGTGTTCCAATTCATGTTCCTCCACAGACGAATAGCAACAAACGACTTCCTCTTTAAAATTGGCTTAAAACAAACAGACTCCTGCTCTTTCTGCGGGGAATTTACTGAAAACCTTGCCCACTTGTTCCGGTATTGCAATTACACCCAAAAACTATGGAGAGACATTTGTCAATGGATAACTCAAAACACCACCTTAAACAAATCCATTGCCTTCTCTCCTCTTAGCTGTCTTGGACTAATTGATAACATCTCTTATTTATTACTACATCACCTTTTCCTTATCGCCAAACGATACTTTTACACATGTAAGTTATATAACTGCAACCCTGTGCTACAGGTTTATATACAAACCGTTATGAACTCCATGGAAATTGAAAAAGAGATTGCCTCTAATAACAACAATATGTCCTCCTTCAAAAACAAATGGAGCGCTCTTAAACTTTGCCCCTCGGACAAATAAATTTGCTGTTATTAAATAATTCCAAAAGTTCCAACAGTTAAAAGTGATGCAGAAACAAATGCAGACCCCTTAGGTTTTGTTGTATCGTGTTTTATTTTGCAATTTTTGCAAATAGTAGTCAATTTTGTAAACCTTTTTTGGATTAATTAGTTGTAAACGCTATAACATTGTATTTTTCCTTTACCTCTTGTACGTTGTTTTCATTTTTCCTCCATGTAAATGTAAGTATTGTTATTAAAAAAAAAAAAAAAAAAAAGTATCTAGGTATATACCTTGATGAGCATCTACAGTGGGAACCCCAAATTCAACATGTAAATAATAAATTAGCAAAGAATGTAGGTATAATTAACAAGCTAAGAAATTATCTTGATTTTCATATGCTCAAACAGTTATATTATACTCTTATTTATCCATATCTAAACTATGGTCTTGCTAGCTGGGGCACAGCTTACAAGACTAGATTAAATAAAATCTGCACTAAGCAGAATAGATGTATACGAAGCATGATCTTTGCTCATGGCAGAGAACATGTCGACTCCTATTATAATCTTCTTGGAATCTTGAAATTTGAAAATATCTCCAGATTAAAGGTATCACTTTTTATACCACCATATTCGAATATGTAACGGCTCGAAACAGGATCTCCTTTAGTGGATGCGGTTTTTAGACGAGTTCAACGGCAAATCATTTTTCCTTGAAGATACATGGGAAACGTCGCATACCCTTGAGCTTTATACCGATGCAGCGGGTTTAATAGGCTTCGGGGCTGTCTTTGGTAAGCAATGGTTCGGCGGCGAATGGCCGGTTACATGGAAATCTTATAACATTGCAGTTTTAGAGTTATTTCGTATTGTCCTCGCGATACACATTTGGGGACATTTAATGGCTGATAAGTGTGTAATATTCTTTACTGATAATGCTGCCGTTGTGGACATTATCAATAAGCAGACGTCCAAACATCAGAGTATCATGGTGTTGATCAGGGATTTAGTGTTAAGTTGCCTCAGACACAATGTATTATTTCACGCAAAACACATTCCCGGGTTTTACAATGCTCGCGCCGATATTTCACGTTGTCAGGTAGCAAAGTTCAAGGAACTCTCACCGGATGTAGACCAGAATCCAACTACAGTAACCGACAACCTACTGCCCAAGAGGTGGTCTCTAACTTGAGTGGCTTGTTGAGCTCAGCATCAACTGAAGGCACCCGGAAATCGTATCAACGCGCGTGGGTCGTCTTTCGTCAATTTTATGCTCAATTTTACGGGTCCCCTAACCCCACGTTGCCATTATCTACTGTCTGTCTCCCCCTTTATATTTCATATCTTTCTTTCCGGAAATTGACTCATTCTACGATAACTTTACATCTTTCTGCCATTTCTAAAGCTCAGAAACTCGGAGGATTTTGTGATTTAACCATATCGTTTTTGATACAAAAATTATTGACAGCCTTAAGTCGTCAAAGACATTCAGATATTCGTTTGCCCATCACAAGACCAGTGTTGCATGAGCTCGTCCGGTCCCTCGAATACACTAACTCTTCGGCTTTTCAACGCACTCTATTTTCGGCCATGTTACTTACTGCTTTTTATGGACTTTTCCGAATTGGCGAGCTTTCGACCAAGAGCACCCGTTTTGCGTGTTCAGTTGTCCAATACCGTGATCTGCAAATTTTATCGCGTGCGGGCCAGCCATGCACTGCTAAGATCACTATCACTGATTATAAACATAATCCTGACCACCGGCCATTTGATATCCTCATTAATCGGGATGATTCTGTCCTCTTTTGCCGGCCAACTGGAAAACATGGACTGGACTCTGGACTGGACTTTGGACTGGACTTTGGAATGGACTCTGTACTGGACCCTGGACTGGACTTTATTAAACGAAGCTAATATTTAACCAATAATATAACGATTAACCGTTTCTATTTAATTATTAACCGGCGAGAATGAGAATGAGAATGGATGTTTTTTTCAAAGGGAACATAAACGAAAAATCTAACAATGCTGCCCAGTAAATTTTAATCAAGTCAAGCTATACTAGTCCAATTCAATATATTCGATGTGTTAAACGCGATCGCAAAGCGATCGCGCTTAACATGAAAAAACATGAAAAAACTATGCAACAGGGAGGGTGCCACAACGCCTTAAAATTATCTTGCTTTGAAATATCTTATCAGGAATATCTTTTCGTTTCGGAATAAAAAGCCTTTGTTAGGCAATCCTTTAGCCTTTATTAGACAATCGTCCTTTTTCGTACGCTACTTTATTCCCATTCCATACAATGCACAAATTAACTGCACAAGAATGTATAGTACCTTCGTCACTTTCTTTTCTTTTTCGAATATTTTTGCAGTTACCGTCTTTCGTAAATTACCATCGGTACTGGAGTACAAGCTAACATACACCGAAAAAAACGTACTGTCATCAACCTTTTTAGTGTTATCGGTACCATTAGATCAGCGTGGTTTCGTGTGAAATGAACGTTTGTGTGATAAGAACTGGAACGTAATAAAAGTGTTCACTATAGGGGTGGTCCGCTACACTCCTAAAATAGCACACGCACGAGATAGGATCGCGTGACGACATTAGATTGTCACGTGATGACTTCAAACTTTCACAGCGTTCACGCATTCATAGCCATAGCGTAGAAGTGGGGGGGGGTTTGTAACGTTAATTTACCGCTGTAAACAACTGAAGTGCTTAGTTTGCAGTTTCCTAGCTGGTTCAATAGTAGAAATAGTGCGCAAAGAGATCGCGCTTAACATATCGAATATATTGAATTGGACTACATTCCTAACATTCTTTAGACAGCGCACGGATGAGATATATCGTCGTCACATTCACGTAATGGTAACTTGACTTGATTTAAATTTTCTGGGCAGCATTGTTCGATTTTTCGTTTATGTTCCGTTTGAAAAAAAACATCCATTCTCATTCTCATTCTCGCTGGTTAATAATTAAATAGAAACGGTTAATCGTTATATTATTGGTTATACATTAGCTTCGTTTAATAAAGTCCAGTCCAGGGTCCAGTCCAGAGTCCAGTTTATTTTCCAGTTGGCCCTCTTTTTCCCGGTTAAAAGCCTTCTTAAGTACTGCAAGGTCCGAGGTACTCGACCTGGCCCTCTTTTTTGTAATTTTGATCAGACACCTATTACTGTCTATCAATTTAATACCGAGCTCCAGCGTTGCCTCCAATATTGCAATAACTGCCGACAAGGGTTTTTCTGATGCGCAAATTAGGGCTCTTGGTCGATGGAAATCCGACGCCTTTAAGGTTTACCTTTGCTTTGAAAGTATCAATGCCAATTGACTTAATTTTGATAGTCCTTTCCTGTATTTCGTACGTCCTGACAGCCCCGTAGGTCAGACAAGGGCTGCTACGTCGCTGTCCTTTCCAGTGTGGCCACTAAAGTAGGACAGTCAGGGGATGCTACTTTGCGGCCCCCTTTTTTACTTTGCCGTAAACAGCCAGTTATCCCAGTATATCGAAAATTTACAGGGGTTGCTATAATATTGGTTTTATCATTTGTAATATAATTTCATAACTTGAGGTTTGCTCACGTCGGTCAGACAGGAACTGCGACTTCACTTTCCTTCTTTCATCCTTATATCACCTTTTAAATATCGTTGTTTACTTTGTCCGAGCCTTCGGCTGATTGTACAGTAATTAGTTGCACGTGGTCTTTAATTTTTCATTGAAGCCGGTCAGGCAAGGGCTGCGGTTTCACGCTTGCCTGTTAAGACTACACAGGCCTGTCGCTAGCAATTTCTATGTATCATTAGCCACAGCAACAAGAGTAATTCTCGTGTTATTCGACTTGTTCCGCCACGCTAACTCTTGGTGGGGCTGCCACAATCGGTGGCATGTGGCATCCTTTTCGCCCCACCTTCGCTGAACAATGGAAATCCTGTAGACCACAATTAAGCGTCCTGGATCAAATTAAACACGCCACATGTGTGGCCAAATGTGTTTAGCTTTATTGCGCATTCTTCAGCAAACTAGTGCGACTTCAAGCAGAGTTAGCGTTCCGTAGATAGAGTCATGCCTCGATATAAATAATAATTATCTGTACTCCTTTGGACATAAAGGAAAAGTTGATATGTTTGTTTCTTTTGCTCTAGAATGCGAGCGCACAAGTGCTTTTTAATCCGTTTGCCCAACTGGTTTTCGATGTGCCTCGACAGTGACAAGAAAATTTTGCCTTTATGTTATAAACAAGTCATCGCAATGAGTTCTCGTAAAATTAAGAGGAAATTTCATTAGCTTGTGTTTTCAGAAGTTTGTTTAGAGCATCTAAACGTTATTTTAGCGTTGGAGCGGATCTTGTTTGAAGTTCGTCCTTTCTTGGTTACATTGCCGTATTTTGCCGATTCTTGTTCCAAGCCAACCTGGCGTGTTTCAATGAAATACACAAAATGTGAATGATCTCGTTTTCAGAAATAACGTGGAATAAAGTACATCAGTAAAACTCTTTTTCGACCTTGAACTGACAAAGTTTTTTTATGGCTTCTAATTTCAGCGTGATTCCTATTCGCTGGCTATTGACAGTTGACTATGAAATGGCTTTTTTCTTTTCCATTCGCTAGCTTAAGGTGTGCTTGTTTTCTTTTAAAACTCATGCGGTTCAAGAAAAATTAGAAATTCATTGGCAAACTAGCGAATTCTAAAGTAAATGTCACTCGAAAAACCTATATCGTACTCATGGCTTCGTGATTCATGCGATATCGGTTTTTAGCGTAAAATGTACCGTGGAATTCACTAGTTAGGCAAGGAATTTTTCTAAAAAAGATAGCAAAGAAAATAATTTCATTGTTAAAGCAGCTGCAACCGGAAACATCAAAACGCCGACAATTCGAAACCTTTTATTTTCACTAACCCTGCAGGTAATAAGAATAAGTCTAGTGCTTAAGTGAAATAGTTATTAATCGAACATTCCAGGTTTGAGTCCTGCGAGTTCAGACATTGGGGTTCGGATTTTATAAATTATATATTCATATTCACTTCCTATAATCAATATCAACAGTTAAGCGCCCGAAATTGACGATAATAGTCATTTTAGAGAAAAATTGAAGTTGTCGATTATCGTCATTTCAGAGGTAGCGGATGGGTTGTTTCCAGAGGCAAATTATTTTCCCACATAAGCCTCTATCCTATGCTCGTCCCAGTCCCACTCAGAGTCCTGACAAGAAGAAGTGTCTCGTCACGTCACTTGCTTCATATTTTGATATTATCTGTAATTCTGCAAAAGCGCCGCTCTCGCATTCACCAGGGCTTTGAAAGCATCTTCCGATCCAGGGGCAAGGCTTTTGTCCGGATGTATCAAAACCGCTAATTTGCGATAGGCGCGATTGATATCGTCCCTGAAAAAAAAAAAGGCAAATAAATACAGTGAAAGGGATAACTTGCATGTCAAGCATTCTTGGGCGAAAGAAGAGCTTTGGAAAGATTTTTCTCACATTTTCCGCGTGAAAATTGAGGGGACGACGGGGGAACTCCATCGGCCTTTCGCGCAGCAAAAATGCGGTATATTTTCTCAAAGCTCCAAGGGTTAAGGTGGCCGAACACAATTTTCGCCCGTGCTCTTGCTAATTATTAAAATACTGTTAACTTGTGAGCTTCGTTGCAAGCATGTTGCATGCAAATTACAAAGAAAATCCAATGAACAGATTTTCTGAAAACAAACAAAACCGATTTTAGAGGCCTGTTTATATCTATTTATGTTGCCATGGCATCGGCATATGGGTCAGCTAAACTATCAAAAAAAAAAAAGAAAATTCGTTTGGTTAACTTGCTTGTTACCATTTTTGGGACCAAAGGATCAAGGGTTTTGGAGAAAAAGGTAAATGAAACAGGTATCAAAAACTGTGTTTGGCCGCCTTAAGGGAAACCTCTAGAGGTTGAAAAAATAGCAAATACAAGTCACCTAATTCCTTCATCAGTATCGATTGGAAGCTTATGGTTGGTGTAGATTTTGTATATGCAAAAAAATGCTTGTAAAAATACTTAGAATTTAAAACATGGCAGGGGGGATTAGTGCAAAATGTTGAAAACTGGCCGATGTACAACGCAAAATCCCAGACGCTTAAAAATAGTAAATTCAAGCCACTTCGTGGATTGAAATCTTGGTGTTGTAGATATTGTCTATTGAAAAACCGCTTGAAAAGGCCAAAGATCAGATAAATGGCCTTTTTTTTTTTGTACATGTCGAAAAATGCTGATTTTACGCGACTCTGCAAATGGCGACCCACTGAAACGAAAAATGGCTGATTTTTCAGGAAAACGTTCAGAGGCTAAAAATACAGAAAATACAAGTCGTCTAAAACCCAAGTTTGTATGGATTGAAGGTGGGTGTTCTAGATTTTGTCTATGCAAAACACCACTTTTACAAAAGCCTAAAATTAGGTAAATGCCTGACTACGATTTCTGAAGTTGTCGAAAATGTTGAAAATCATCCATTTCGATACTAGGAAAACTACCCATTTCTCTAATTCTAGGCTTTTTAGCAGTGATTTGCATAGACAAAATCTACAATGAAATCTAAAACTCATTCTAGGCCTTTTTTCAAGCGGCTTTTTTTCAGACACAAGAATTGCAATACCTAAGCTTTCAATCCAGACTAATTATGGCATTAGCGGACTTGTCTTTTTAGCCTCTGGAAATTTGCCATAAAAAAATTGGCCATTTTTCAACCTTTTTCCGTGGTTCCCCCCTTTGGAGAGTTAGGTGGTACGAAGGCAAAAATGGCCGCTTTTGTAGCAAACTAATAGCAGCTAAACAACTCCCACGTTAGGATTGTGAACAAATTGTTACGCAGTAACACCACAATGACTCTGGGATGATACTATTCGAAGACAGCGCGGAAAAAAAAGCATATAATTAGATAAATAATGGCCATTTCAAACGATTTGGCTAAGGTGAGACCAGGGATAAAATACCTATTTTGTAGGCATATTATGTTCTATATCTAGGAGCTACTGCAAAAGGAGAACGCGTGGGGAAAATGGCCTAATTGCAATACGTAGACTTTCCTATGATCACAGAATGTTTCTAGGCGAACAATAGCACGAACCACGGCCTAGAATTTGAGAAGTAGTCAGCTTTTCAAACAATTTTGCTAAGCTGAACCAATGTACATAAATCTCGTTAGCACTATGTTATGAGGATCAGAATTACTTTTCGTTTATCTGTCATGCAATTCCAGCCTTTTCTAGAATTGTCTTAAAATCCGTTATATTCCAGAAATTTCTTTAATTTGACTCAGCAGTTTCCACAAATAGTACACCTTGTAATTATTATACACTATATATCGCAACAGAACATTCTAGATGATTAGAGTAAAAGTATAAAAGAAGGCTTGTAAGTGATAGAGAAAACTCTTCTGCCCGGGTTTTTGCCCTCGTGGCTGGCTGTGATTCAACTAATGCTATGGATGCTATACTATGAGGAAGCCATAATCAACTGTGATAACTATGGTGAAGCTATGACCTTCGACCTTGCATCCGAGGAGAAGAAAGAGAAGAAAGAAACGATGGCTGAGAAGGGAAGAAGACAAAGAGTTCAGACTTTTTTTTTTCCATAAAGAAAATCCAGTGAGTGGAAACAATCCAGTGAATCAAAAAAGTCAAGATTTTTGTCTCTGGTCAGTGGAATTTAGAGTTCGAAGTTAATCAAGATCAATACCTGTATGGCCATGAAGACAGTAAACCTGCTTTACGTACTGCTTAATTAACTTAAGCTTTAAGCGAAGTAACCGTAAAATGTAAAACTAATTAAATAATAGTGAGAAAGGGTAACTGCTTGTTGTCACACTTTTATTGCGTGCCTTATATCGTACTTGGAGGTATTTTCATTTATGTCTTGTTCGCGGACATCTCTTCGTTATTCCAGCACGTATCAAACAACTACAACAACGTGATGTACATAAAAAAAGCAATTAGGTTTGCATCAGAACAAGGTCATGTTCAGCCTGCTCTAATTCAAAGGCCTGGTAACGGAGCTCAGAACTGTAAAATGGTGTATAAAAACAAAGAATTGAGGGAATACCACATCAATTTGAAAGGAAATGGACTTAAGGAGGCTCAAACCAGTTTTAGCACTTTCAACAAACTGTACTACTTGGAAGAAATAAATCTTTACTTAATAGTGATGTTATAATGCCATATGAAACACCAAAAGATGCTTAAAGAGATGCACTTATTAAGGTAACGTAATGGGTTACCATGGCAACAAAAGAGCCATCTTAAAACACCCTATATATTGTCTTTAAACACATATCTCAAAAACCAACTTTAGTGACCCCCATTTTTTATTGCTAGGGCAAGAATAGCCACCTTCACAATTGAGAATCTTTAAGGCGGTTATGAATCCGCTCCAGAGAATATTTTTTAAACTTTGCAGAGAGTGTCGTCTTAGCCTGCTAATCACTTTTCAGAAATAAAAAAATGGGGGTCTCTGAGTTCGTTTTTGAGATATAAGAGCTTAAACACACAATAGAGGGCGTTTTAAATGACTCATTTGTTGCCATGGTAACCTATTACATTCCTGTTACGTCAATTTAATGAGAACGTCTTTTTAAGCACTTATTGGTGTTTCATATGGTGCCATAACATTGTCCTTAAATGAAACAGTGTTGTAGAGTTAATCTTTCTAATATCACATTCCCTCCAAATTGTTGAACTTCCTTCAAAAAATTGTTGAACTTCCTTCAAAAAAGAAAAATCGTGACAAAAATCAAGCAAATAAAACGAAAATTGTTGTCTGAAAACTGCTGATAAAGAATGCGCCTTCAATACATGAATCACGTCTAAGAAACCGAGCGATGTCTTTTTCACGTGAAATCAAACCGGAACCCACCGGTGCAAAAATCCATAGCCGCAGAGTTACTTGGTAGAGGTAAAAATGCCACTCTCTGATGGGAATCTTCTTCATTACTCTGACAGACTTGGTGAGAGTTCCCACGGATTGACATCCATGACTTGCGCGAGCTATATTCCATTTAAATCAAAAGAGGAATCATCCGGAAGAACACTTTGATCATCTTGGAAATGTTCCAGCTCTAAAATAATTCCTTTCAGTAACCTTGTGCACCTACAAAGTTGGACAAATCAGCAATCAGGTGGCCACGCTAGCTCTCGAAACGGTGTATCACCTTAAAAAATCCATCACATCTTTTGCCATTAACATTATCGAAGTGAGCTGCCATTTTTATGCAGGCGAATACACAACTTGAGCTTGTCTCGATTGACCTTAATATGCAAGGGTCCAAACATGCCAATGGCGATGTTGGGAGGACAGGGGGTTACAGGTTGGGAGGACAGTTGGGAGGACAGGCTATTAGGGGGTCCAGCTGTTTTTTTGCGAACTTTTTCTGGACATGACATATTGTTAAATCCGTGAGCTCTAAACCTTCAATTCTCAGCGTCACGCAGGATTTTAGTCATATCCTGCACGTACTGTTGTGTAGGTGTTTTTTGCCGTTCACACCCTTCCTGGAACGTGAAATGTACTTCGTAAATAAGATATAAAATAAGTTCCTTTTAACGATTTTGTTCAAACTCCCTGATGAAGTCTACGTAATCAGACGAGACCGGTTGGAGAAATAAAAGCAATTTGGCAAGATCTGTTGCTGTGTGCTGTTCACTAGTATTTATTTTGAAAAAAAGTGTTTAAAACATTAACCACTCCTACTCGCTATGTAATTTGACCTTAGACCAGAAGTATCTTCAGATCAAATACGGTCTCGAAACCCTAACTGCGATTCATTGAAATCTAATTTAATTTTGCCTTTCTCTGCCTGCTTTTGTTTCTACTGTTTCGCTCACATCTTCATTCAAGGTTTTAAATATTTAATTTTTGTGTCTCTTCCAAGCACCGAATTTTGGCTAAAGTTCGTAACATGTATACAACACGTGCATTTATTTATTTATTGTTTTTTTCTTTTTCTGCCATTTGCTCCCCTCTTTTTCGCCGTTGTTGCTTTTATTCATCATTATCATCGTCGTCGTCATCATCATCACCATCATCGTCGTCGTCTTCATCATCATCATCATCGTGATCATCGTGATCATCATCATCGTCGTCGTCATCATCATCATCATCGTCGTCGTCGTCGTCGCCGCCGCCGTCAGCTTCGACATTATCATCATCATCATCATAGTTTCCTTCATCTTTCCCCTGTACCTTTTGTTCTTCTGTTTTTTTGGTTGTTTTTTTTTTTTCATAAAAGAGAACAAAATACCGTACATTATTATTTTCATCTCCGTTAACTGTTAAAAATCTAATTAAACATCACCTCCCAGGTAGGGCCCAAATGGAGTTTGGATCATGTTAAATTGTTGCTTACTAACATTGATGATAACCCAAAAAGTGATCAACAATATATTTCACCTGTTAGTATCAGTCCTTTATAAAACAATGATTGACAAACAGGATCACATAGGTCTCCCAGTAATTCTACAGGAACGTATATGGGCAACAGATGATAATTAGGATTATCTATATTTATTTAATTATTTATTTCTTTAATTATTTATTTCCAAATTTAAAAACTGTACAGGTTCTTAAGAATGGGGCATACCGTATGTCCCAAACGAGGTTTAAACAACTAACTCAACCCCCTAAATAACAAGAAACCCTCCCCATTACAGAATAACTACAAATCTAATTACAAATTATGATATAGATTATACTTAAACTATATACAAAGGACTGACATTTTAGAACATACATGTCGAAAAATATTTACAATTAAATATATATTTAAACATCTTCGATTTTGTTTTCTATAATAACGGTACAATGACCTTATCAAGTAATGAGAGAAATACATGGAAGTGAACCCCCGCCCCTTCGAAACCCGGTACGGATGCCCTAGCCACTGAGCTACTGAAGACTCTGTGGTGCGAAACTCCCAGTTGATGATCCATAATATCTTTCATGTATTTCTTTCATTACTCGCTTTGGTTGCATCTCTGATATGCCTTAATGTGACTGCGTAATGCAGTTAATGGTTAAAACTGCACTATTTGACTGCGTGATGCAGCCATAGTCTATACCCACATTTCACCCTTGCTCACCACAAAGTGTCCGGTAGCTCAGTGGTTAGAGCATCCAAACTAGATCGCGGAGGATCGTGGGTTCAAATCCCATCAAGTATCTGGAGCTCGGAATTTTTCCGAGTTCCCAATTGGTGATGCATAATATCTTTCATTCTTTCATGAACGTTAGAATCGTAACCATAAATAATTAAAGTAAAGTATGCAAGAGAAACTTGACTTGAGCAGTTTCTTCCGTTTCCAACAAACTCTGCCTTACAAGAGCGTCAGAGTTGCAGGTGTGATTTCTAACCAAATACTCCTCAATATCTGAGAACAGAGTCAATACACCATCAAAAGTTCGACCCCTATATATTGAGTTTTCAATTAGCAAAGTCCGTAGATTGAATTACCGAGGATATACCAATCCATGATATCAATTTCCGTGTTCTCTCCTGTACAATTGTACCCATCATCACCGAAGTATCCTTGTTTTAATTTTCACGAGCAAGTATACGATCCTTTGGTATTGTTGCACGCTGCATCTTTACAGCAATTGTGCATTCGTGGAACGCATTCGTCGATATCTACGGTTAGAGTAGATAAATAATCATATAAAGGTACACGATAAAGTGTCAGAGGAATAATAAGCCAAGTAGATTTGAAGAAAGATTAAAAATATATCAAAGCCGGAGTTTTTTTAACCATGTCATCCTATAGTTACCATCACGTACTAGATATTTTTTTAGTTAGAAACAGAGGTAGTAGCAGAGGCAGCAATAGTTAGACAATATGAGGATAGAAAAGAAGAATTAACGGATACCTTGTTGACAATGGGCAAACTTCCATCCTGAAAGATCAACGCAGCGATATCCTTTGTCTGTATATCCAGATTGGCAAACAGATCCGTTGGTACAGTGATCATCCTTATCGCAGGCACTCTTTAAACAAAGACGAAAACAACGCTGACTGACTAAAAGCATATAGCAGTTCTTAAATTGCTAAAAATAAAGAGATATGGGGCAGGGTTGACTAAAAGGTATAATACGTATGGAGGCTCCAGGTAATGGGCTCCTCTTGTTATCCAAAACGTTATCGGTCATTGTAAGCGATGAAATCGTAATCTCTAACAAAAAGATCAACCTGGCAAGGTGTCCTCCTTTCTTCAGAAACGAATACCTTTTTGTGGGTAGTAACCAAGTTAATTCGTCCCATCACATTGCAAGTATCCAGATATGTTTACTTGCGCGGTGAAAGACACTGATTGTAAGTTAACATCGTCCGCTTTGGTACTCTATGTGCATGTGCATGGTTTTCAATGTTTGTGGGTTTACGTTCTGTACGTTCTAGCGTCTTTCTTTAGTTCATACAAAAGCCACTTAAATTTGAACAGGAACATGAACATGGACGAGTACACGATCACGTACACTAACGCAAACTAGAGCACAGAAACCGAGGACAAACATAAACGGAACAATGCATAACGCGAACACAAACAACCAAGAATTAAGGCTGGTTTCCATATAATCGCCCGGATCGCCCCGATCGAACGAAACAGTGTATAGGCGTTCTTTACGATTCGTACGATTTGCTGTGTCTAAATTTTACTCGATCGTTCCGGTCGCCTGGATAGAGGAGAGTTCTATCCGGGTGATCGCGATCCCCGCAGT
>NC_090896.1:39806115-39818631 GCF_036669925.1 Montipora capricornis
TGCTTCAGCAGTATACCCCCATATGAAAGCCGGTAAAACACTGTCGATTATTGATGCAGACAAACCCGAAATCTTGTTGCCATTCATATTAATTGGTACATGCATTTGGAGTTGATTGTTTGCAACCTCGAAAGCCTTTTCATAATCATATATGGTAAAATCGAGATTGTTTTTTGCTTCATCTTTGATTCCATAAATCAGAACATGTAAAGGTAATAGACTAGGACTAAGGTTGTCAAAACTACTCTGAACATTGACATATAACCTTCTTTGAATTGATGGAGATATGCCGTCTGGAGAAAGATTCAATACACTTCGATAATATTTATGATCGGTATTGATTTTTATTGTGTATGATTTATCAATATTCATATTCAGTTTTTCAAATGTTATATTAAAAGAATCAAATTCTACATCATATCTACCATCTTTTTCGAAATACACTTCAATACAAACAGTGTAAGCATCACTCATATTGTCACGTATCAACTTAAACAAATTGAAATCAAACCTTCCTTTGAACAGACTAGAACCATCATTTGTTTTTTGAACCTTTAAAGAGAACGCTTTTTTGTTGGTTTTATGAGGTGAGTCGTTATAGGTGATTAAATTCACGTCCTGTAGTCCATAATCTTCAGTGAATTCTCCATCATCCATAGCGTAGGCTAGTACATTTTTGCGGTTTTGATGTGTGCTTATAAGACTCTCCGCTATTTTTTGGTCTGTATATCGATTATTTTCGGTACTTACAGTTGAAAAAGCATCATTTACTTGCTTCAAAGTAATGGCATCTTGATTATGTGTGGCTGTTCCGAGATTTGTTATTCGTTGATTGTTCATATTGAGGTCTCCCGTCATGGCTGACGATCCATCTTTTTGTAAATATCTCCCATCTCCATAATTACGATCGAATATTTGATCACCAGCATTAGGAATCCCAATGTTGTAAAAACGCCGGTCTAACATACTTACTTCACCGTATTGGTTTATTTGGAGAAAGTTGTCGGTAAAGAACTTGTAACTCATTGCTTGATTTTTACCCTCATCACTACCGAATTTTTTTTCAGGATCTTTTAAATTTTCAATGAAATTTGTACTCATATTTAAATCTGCTATCATGGAATTTGAACCGTCTATTCGCAAATAATCACTCATGTCACCTAGATGTGTTTCAAGGTATCGTTTATTTACAGCGTCAGTGTTTCCTGTTGGGTCGGCTATATTGATTATTCGTTTATTGTTCATATCCAAATTTCCAGTCATTTTAGAGGATCCGTCTAAACGAAGTGAATCTAAAAATAATCGATCAACGTAACCTTTTCCAGTGGCATCATTTCTACCTGTCGGATTAGCAAGATTGACGATCTTTTTTTGTGACATATTTAAATTTCCAGTCATGTCCTGCGAACCATCACGGAGCACAACCCGATTTGTATTGGGTTTGGTTGATAAACCAGTTTGTAATTGGTGTTTTGTAACAGCGTCAGAATTGCCAGTGCCTTCAGCAAGATTGCTGATTTTATTATTTCCAAAGTCAAAATTGCCAGTTACGGAAATACTTCCATCTTTTTTCAAATAATTAGCCAGCTCCGTTTTGTCAGCTTTAAAATTCAAAGAGCTGTCAACGTAAAATTTATTAGAAGCGTCTGAATGCAATATTGGATCTTTCACTCCTAAGATTCTTTGATTTTTCATGTCGATTGGATTTTGCAATTCTATTTTACCATCGTCAGTATTGAGCACCATGTAAAAACTATGCAAATGCTCACTACTGACAGCGTCACTGTGGCCATGTCTAGCAGGAGCGATATTCTCAACACGTCTGTTATCCATATTGAGGGCTCCAGTCATTTCATTGCTCCCATCTATTTTCAAACACCCAGAAACCTCTTTATCAACATAACTCTTAGTAGTTGCATCGTCATTCGTTTGAGGTGAATCTAAATTTCTCAGTTTTTTATTCTGCATATCATAATCGCCGTCATCAGTAAGTTTAAAACCGACACCAGGCAATCCTTTTACTATTTCGACAACTTTTTCATGCGAAAATGTGTCTTCAGGTAATTTACCATTTGAGTAACTCATATATACAATTGGTTTATATTTTTTCATCGAAATTCTTTTTCACTCGTTTCTTGGGTTTGTCAATGTATACAAAATCGAAAGGATCTCTAGTTGCTCTCTCATACAATTGTTTCGAGACATTATTTTCACGACATATGAGATTTTTTTCATTAGTACTTGGAAACTCATAAATGGTGAAATGCGAGCAGTTTAATCTAATGTCTTTTGGTGTCTTATAGTAGCTTTGACTCAAATATATGGCACAGCAGTTTTTATGTCTCCCCTGTATAAAATAGTCAACTAATGGTTTTTGGTTTTTATCACATACGAAATCGTCGAATATCACAATTTTTTGATTGTCACCATTGAGATTTTTTACAGGAATTATTTTATCATTGCTTGCTTCAATGATATCATAACCAGCTTCATCACTAATTGGTTCGAAATCATCCATGAGATTCTGATACTTTGACTGCTCTAAGTTTTTGGCATAAAGGTATATTTTATCAAAATACAACAGATCGTAATCATATGCATCAGTGTATTGTTTTTCCCGAACCAGAAGGTCCACAAATGAGCATGCGAAAGCATCGATCAGGCATAAAATCATGTAGTTGTGTGAAGTTTGTGACAACATCGTCGCCAGTATCATAATTAGGTATCTTCATTTATATTAAATCGTTACATTGTTTCGATAAAATGATGTAGTTAAACATGGTGTTCAACATGGTGTTCAACACGGTGTAAAACGCTATTTTTTATATATGAATTTCCATTTTATGTAACGTAACAATATAACAATAAATGAGTTTACTTAAGTGGAAAGAACTCGCAAAGAGTAAATCTGAATTAGGGGACAAGATCAATTATGTCCATAATGCAATTACAAAACATGATATCGATCAGAAGACCAGTCAACAGGGATTTTCAAAAGTATTTAAACCAATTACAAGTAAATTAGATGATGTTATTGATAGTAATCAGGTTTTAAGGTTGCCAAGGAAAAAACGACCACTGAAGAAAGGCGAAGTTCCTGATTACGGCATTGATATAGAGGATGAAGTTCCAGATATGAATCTTGGTGATCTATTTGAACAACCTGTTTTGCCACAGCAAGAAAAACAACTGGTGCCAAAACCGCCAACATATGAAGAATCTTTACAAGATCTTCTGGAAGGAAAAAAAGAGATGTATGTTGATCCTAAGTACTTTCCTGAAGAACCAGAATTACCACCAGAATATGATGATGACGATGCGATCGATTATGGAATGGATGAAGAAGATATGGAAAATGAGATATTAGGTGATCTTGGTATACCAAATTATGATTCTGTTGAAAAGGTAATAAATCAACAAGAAATGACTGAACGAAAAAACAAAAAATATCTCAATAAGATTGTCAATGCGGCTAAATTTAAAAGAAATCAATTGAAAGCCTACAAAGGAAACGTTACAAAGCAATACAAAAGTGGGAATATAACGGAAGCTGATAGGCAAGAGGAAAACAAAAGAGTGGATCGCGCTATGAAAACTCTGAATGAATACATAAAACATTATCAAAACAAAATGAAAACAATGGAAGGTTCTGGTAGGAAAAACAAAAAGGTGGTAATGTGATATTTTTTAACAAACCGAAAGAACTCATAAAAAATTGGATTTGATCATTGGTGAGATATTGGCTGGCAATACAAGCATTGACATGCGAAATATGGGTGTTTCTATATTGGACACATTATTGAAAATGACAACAATTAACAAATCACAATATGGTAAATTATACAAACAATATTTCCAAATTTAATGTAACTTCATTATATAATGGAACGAGAGATAGTTTTATCATCTTACAGTGTGAAAAATAAAGGGGATAATAAACCAGAAGATTTTACAACAAATTTCACCAGACCTGTAACTCTAGACAATAATAAGCACTACGTTATCGGTCTTAACAGAGTCATTAACATGTCATTCACTTGGTTCAATGTCAATGCTGGGTACAAAAATCAATTAATGAAATACAGCTCCGATAATGGTTCAACTTTTAAGGACATTACCTTTCCAGCTGGGGTATGGAATTATACGGACTTTGACAGACATATTAAAAATGTGACGAAAACTGGTGATACGTATCCGATGACTCTTGAATTCAACGAAACAACATTCAGAGTCACGGTTACATTAGCTGCAAATTACCAACTCGATTTAAGAGCAAGTAATTTTAATGACCTGATCGGTTTTGATAAAAAGATATTAGCAAGTGGAACGCATATTGGACCAAGAGTGCCGAATCTCAGTCAAGACACAGACGTACTCAATATTCATTGCGATTTGGTCAACGAAAGTTTAGTTGACGGTGAAGAAACAGACATTATTTATTCATTCTCAACCAGTGTACTAAAACCAAGTTACTCCTTCACCCTCGAACCACAAAGAGTTACATTTAATCCTGTGAACAAAACTACAATTTCATCAATCAGAATCATGATAACAGATGGAAAAAGAAGATTAGTGGATCTGAATGGAGCAGATACGTCTTTTTCGCTGATTTTAAAAAGTATCTAATGTAACAGTATAATGAAACCGTATGAATTTAAGAGGTTTTACCACCCAAAACTTGGTAAATTTGTATTTCAACATAAAGGGTCTGGGCTTATCTTAGACAACATTTTAAACCATTGAAGAGTGTGGCATCGTCTGTAGTCAAGAAATTTGCTAAGCCATTAGCAAAGAAGGCATTAGAATCAGGGGTTTCCCATGCAGGTGATAAAATTGGCAAGACGGTGGCAGAAAAGTCAGGAGACCTAATAATGAAAAAATTAGCAAATTTGAGAAAAGGAGCCACAACACCAACACAAAAAGCAATTGTTCCATCCTTGCCCATTGAACAGAAACAGCAAGATGAAAGCGCTGACATGATACTAAATAGATTGATATCCGGATCTGGAAGAAGGCGTAGATTTTTCAAATAAATAACATGACAGCAAAATTATATAATACAATAGTATAAATGGCTTTTAGAACAAGTGAATTATTGCAAAGAAATGAGTTGGTGCGTTTCCAACTTGATGATGTAATTAGAGCCCCTGGAAATAATCAACATCAAGAAAAGAACGGTTATAGATTCACCATCAACGACCGGAGTTCTTTCTATGATTGGTACAATGCTTATTTCGAGGTTCAATTCCAGTTACAAAAAATAGCAGATGGAGCTGGTTATGCAGCAGCCGATAGAATAACGGTGATAAACGGATCTCATTCATTGATTGCACATATGATGATTAAAAGTGCTGGGAAAATTGTTTATGACACTGACAATCTACATAAGGTCACTTTTGTGAAGAATCTGTTGGAATATTCTGATGATTACTCGAGAAGTGTAGCTAAGAACAGATTTTGGTATTTAGACACAAATGCTACGACAGCCAATACTAATTCAGGATATGAATCTAGAAGAGTGCTTACACAAGCTACCAACGATGATGGAACGGGAGGAGCAAAAGATGTGAATTTGATCATACCTCTCAATCGTTACAGTTTTTTTGAAGAGTTGCAGGATAAAATGTTGGTTCCTATGCAGTTACAATTCAATTTGAATCTCCAGAACGACAATGAACTCATCAATAGGGCAGCAGCAGCAGATGCCGGAAGAGTAGTGATTAACAGATTTCTACTATGGGTTCCAAAATTAACACCAAAAGACAGTATGTACGACAAATTTGTAAGCTCTTTCATGAAAGAACACAAATGGACATATCAGCGTGAACTATATGCAGTGTCAGCACCTGCTAGAGTCAGTGGTTTTTTTCAGATTTCTTCCAGCATTGACAATGTCAAAGCAATTTTTGTTTATCTACAACGGGCTAAAACCAGAGTTGCAACTCAAAATCCATATATACTTGATACCTTCAAACTGAATGAAGCAAACGCAAACAGTTATTTAACAACATGCAGACTCGAATATGGCAATGGTGTTTTCTACCCAGAAACAGAATATGACAGTGAAAGCAAAGTGAGAATATTCAATGATCTCATGTCTTATGCAATGCGAAAAAATGATTACAACACCGGAACGCAGTTGAATCTAGCTAATTACAATAGTTTATATCCACTGATTTATTTCGATCTGTCATATCAAACAGAAAAAGTAACAAGAGACCCTAAACAGTTGATTTTCAGGTATAAAATAAGTGCCAATAGTGCAGCAGATTTCAATGTCCATGCAGTTGTATTGTACGACGAGTCGGTTGTTATTGACAAGGTGGGTAATGAATTGGTTATAGTTTAATCCCATGAATGACACATATTTATTTGTATATGTTTTGTGACTGGAATTATGTAACATATATTATATGACTGAACTTCATCAAATAAACGTAAGACTGTCAGATAATCAAAAAAAGAATCTGAGTAATGCTTACCATAAAAGGGAAACAATTGTTCTAAGACTGACAAATGATTCTCTTAATGGAAACGACACTCTTTATGTTCCAGCAATGGTGAAAAAAAGATTGCAAAAAAATCGACAATTGAACAAAGGAATGGACATTAAGCTTGCTAAGACCAATATCAGAAAACAAGTAGGCGGAAGTCTTTTGAGCACCGTATTGTCACTTGGTATGAGAGCTCTTCCAGCAATTGGTAAAACCCTTGGGTTGAGTGCTCTTGGTGGTTTAGCAGAAGCCGGAGCTAAAAAATTGTTAGGATCTGGTCAAAAAGGTGGTGCTATGCCATTACCCATGATGATACCTTTCAATGCAATCAATCAACTGATGCCATATCTGAATATGTTTACAACCAAACAGCAAAGAGACATAATGAATGCGGCTCAAACAGGATCTGGCGTTAAAATAACACCGACCAAAACACAATCAGGTGGATTTTTAGGCACTCTGTTAGCTAGCATTGGAATTCCTTTGGCTTTGAATCTTGTCAAAAAGCTAACGGGAAGAGGAGCACCGAGGGTAGGTAGACCACCTTCGTCGAAAAAGGATGGTACAGGAGCACCTAGAATGGAATGCCCCCTCCATTTTATAGTTATCCGCCATATGTGACTGGTAATGGTAGAAAAAAAAAAACATCCTCAACCAAAAAAGGAAAAGGGTTACTATTGGGAAAAAACAGTCCATTCAATGGCATACCCATTTTGGGGGCAATATTGTGAAACCAAAATTTCACAAAAACATACCTATGTCCAATCACGATCTGAAAAAATGGTGTAAATATTTAAACATACCAATCAATGATGTACTGTCAAGAGATGAAAAAGTTCCACATAACCATAAACAGGCGTTATTCATATACAATCTTGAACCAGCTTATATGAGCGGAAGTCATTGGGTGGCCACTTATGTTAAGAATGATGTAATAAATTATTTTGATTCGTTTGGTATGCCTCCATTTCAAGAGATTGTGAATCATGCCAAAAAGAAAAATCTAACTTTGTTACATCAAAACAATCAGATACAAAACATACAAACAACAACTTGTGGGTATTTCTGTTTATACTTTCTAAATGAAATGAATAAGGGCAATTCGTATTATGATTTATTACAAGTGTTTGACATAAATGATACAATGAAAAATGAGAGATTTATCGAATATTATTTCAGAAATATCTAACTTATATATATTATGAAATCATATTGTGTTAAACAAAAGAAAGTGACCGAATGTGTTGAACCTTCAGGTTACAAAACAGCTAAAAATGGTAGACTAATGTTCTTTTGCACTTGTGCTGAATGTGGTATTACAAAGACCAAATTTGTCAAACAACAGGGAAACTAAACAGCCCGTTGGGAGCGGGCTTACTCAGTGATATCGCTAATACAGGAACAGAATTATTTTTAACTAAAGGAGTACCTTATCTTGGCAAAAAAGCCGTTGAAATGGGTAGATATTATGGTTCCGAATTAATGAGAGACCCAAAATTGCAGAAAAAAGCAATCGATTATGGTTTGAGAAAAATGAACCCTCTACTTCATAAAGTCGGTTCTGAAGCTCTCGATCAATTGTCAACAAAAATAAGACCAAATAAAAAATACACAACAAACAGAAAAGATCTTGACGGCGGCGCTGTTGACATTCACAAAGCTATTGGTAAATTGCCGAAACCAAAAGGTGGATGGACATTACCTGGGCATCATTACACAGGACCTTATAATGATTTAGAAAATCAACTGAAGTATGACCCAAAAACTGGTCAAATATTGGAAATATATGATATGCCCACTGGCAAAACTGATGCAATAGCAATGCAACACGATGTTGATTATTCCGTCTGCAAGGATGATAGGAAATGTAAAAACAAAGCAGATAGGAAAATGGTTCAAGCTTTAGACAACGTACCGTATAATGAAAGACAATGGGGGCATTGGTTGGCAAGAAATGTTATCAATACAAAGCAGAAACTAGGTCTTGGAGTTTCAAAAAACGGAAAAAGCCGTCGGGTAAAGAAAACTGGCAAGAAAAATTAGCAGATGAATTACATGCATCTATAAGACGCAACTTTACTCGGCGGCGTGTAATCGTAAATCATATTGATGAAATATGGGCAAGTGATCTAGTTGAAATGCAACAGTTTAGCAAATGGAATAAAGGTTATCGGTATCTTCTCATGGTTATTGATGTTTTCAGCAAATACGGTTGGATTGTCCCATTGAAGGATAAGAAAGGTGAATCCGTTACTGAAGCATTCAAAACAATATTCAAGGAAGGCAGAAGACCACAATATTTATGGGTTGATAAGGGAAAGGAGTTCTATAACAAACACTTGAAGGACTTGTTAGACAAAAATGGGATACATATGTACTCCACTGAAAATGAAGAGAAATCCTCAGTGGTCGAAAGATGGAATAGAACAATCAAGTCCAAAATGTGGAAGCAGTTCACAGTTCAAGGTAATACAATGTATCTCGATATGCTGTCCAAACTAGTGAAACAGTATAATAATACAAAACATTCAAGCATAAAGATGACACCTGCAGAAGCATCTAATAAGTGGAATGAAGGTATAGTTTACTTCAATCTATATGGTGATATGGAGCCATTAAAACAGAAACCTAAATTCAAAACAGGTGCCCAGGTTCGAATATCCAAGTATAAACGGAATGTGTTCGATAAAGGATATACTCCAAACTGGACCGAAGAAGTGTTTACAGTTGATAAGATCCAATACACTAATCCAATAACATACAAACTAAAAGATCTCAGAGGTGAAGAGATACAAGGCAGTTTTTATGAACCTGAATTATTAAAAGCAAAGCAGGATATTTTCCGTATTGACAAAGTGATCAGAAGAGACTACAAAAAGAAACAAGCTTTGGTAAAATGGAAGGATACAGTGATGAATTCAACAGTTGGATACCATTGAAAGACATTGAAAACATATGAATTGTGGTCGAACAAACGCGCATAAATACTTATAAAAAATAAAATATATACTTATATTATATGGACAAGTTTGAAAATGAAGAAAAAGTTTGGTTTCTATTATGAAAGCGATCAGGATTCCATCTGTCGGATTCTGACTGGGTACCATCCTCACCGGAAAGTTTTCATCACAAGAAAGCGAATCGGATTTTAGTTGCCCAAGTTCGCCAGAATCTTTTGCGTCACAAGACAGTGATGAATCTGTGTAAAAGATAATCGAAACATATAGTATATGTTCAGAGGAAGCCAAATAATTGAAACCATGGCTGTAAAAAAGTGATCACAGAAATGATTTGTGAAATAGTGGTCAGGAACGCAGGTTATATGCATTATGTTCATTCAGAAGCAGTACCATTGTTGATCAAAGCATTGAAAACAGGAGGACCAAAGAAAGAAATCGGGAAAATGTTTCACATCATAGATGTCAAAATGGATTTTTTGTTCAGAGAGTTTAAAAGGTACAGCGATTTTTTGAAACCATTGAAATTGATACAAAATATATAAAAATAAATATATAGTAATATAATATGGAAGATCGAAGACCAGTTGGCCGCCCAAGATTTATACTGATGAAGAAAGAAGAAAAATAAAAACCGACTACATGTTGCATAAAGAATGGTACTGTAAAATATGCAACAATGGTAGAAACTACACTCTTGCTGGCAAACATTGCCATTTAAAAACAAAGAAACATTTCAAAAATTCATTTACATATAATACGGGTTACATTTATGATAAACATGAAAATAGCAATTAATTTATTCATATCACTTCTCTTTTAAAAAAGTTAAATACATACTTCCCGTATGTGTTGAACTGTAAACGCACCATAATTTGACTTAAAGAATTATTGTCTATAGATATATTATAATGGCAAATAATATGATAAATATTATGAACCGAAGTTCGCTTCAAAATCTGAGCAAAGAAGAATTAATAGAATTGATTATAAAACAAAATACAAAACCAGTGCCCGCACCGAGGACAAAAACAAGACCGATCTCAAAACCAAGAAAGAGTGTAAAAGAACTTGTTGACTATTTTGAGAGGCAGAGACTGCCTGCTCCTCCTTCTG
Organism: Montipora capricornis; assembly: GCF_036669925.1. Taxonomy (NCBI): domain Eukaryota; kingdom Metazoa; phylum Cnidaria; class Anthozoa; order Scleractinia; family Acroporidae; genus Montipora; species Montipora capricornis. Next base: position 39,816,683 of record NC_090896.1, read on the forward strand.
AATGGCTGGAAGAAATAGAACAATTAAACAGACCAGTGCCAGCACCTAGATCCAAAAAACGACCAATTCCATTACCGAGGACCATAATACAAGAAACGAACAAAGCTTTAAAAGGGTTTACGAAGTCTTATGAAATCAACATAAAAACAGCAAAGACCCACTTATGCAACTGCAAAATACAAGAAAGGCTGTTGCCATTCACATTGGAAAAATATTAAAATCAATGAAAGGTCTAAAGTTTGTTGAAACACTGAGGGTCACATTTGAAAAGCAAAAAGGGCGAGAAGAAAAAATCATCAAAACGGCTTATTTCAACAGTCAACCACAAACAATAACAATGACACACAAATTGAACTAGCTTTATCTTTGTCAAAACAAGTCATACTAAACAAGATTGCAGTTTGGATTTCAGAGGGATCTGGTTGGACTATTCAATCTGTTGAAAATCATTATATCAATGTGGTAAAATACGAGCCAATGAAAGGATCTTCTTACATCAAATTGCCAAATGAACTCAAACACAGTGCAAAAGGATTGATCAACATGAAAAATGAGGATAATGAATGCTTCAGGTGGTGCCACATAAGACATCTCAATCCTCAAGACAAATACCCACAGAGAATCAAAAATCAGACAAAGCATTCATTGAAAATTTGAATTATTCAGGAATTGAATTTCCAGTGACTACCAAACAGTACAACAAAATAGAAAAGCAGAATGAAATTAACATCAATGTTTTCGGTTATGAAAACAAACAAAATATCCTTTATGTGTCAAAAGAAAAGTATAAAGATTGCATGAATCTGCTTCCTTATAACAGAAATGAAAACAAGCATTATGTGTTGATCAAAGATTTCAACAAATTCATGTACAATCAAACAAAACACAAGGAAAGGAAGCACTTCTGTATGCATTGCTTACAATGTTTCAGTTCTGAAAGAGTATTAACTGATCATAAAGAAACTGCATACAAGTAAATGGCACACAAGCTATCAAATGCCAACAAAAGATGAAACATACTAAAATTCAATAATTTCCATAAACAACTACCAGTACCATTCGTCATTTATGCAGATTTTGAAGCTATAACAGAAAAGCTATCCGGTTGCCAACCTAATGATGATAAATCGTACACAGAGGCTTATCAGAGACACACAGACTGTGGTTATGGATATAAGGTTGTGTGTTGTTATGATGATAACTACACAAAACCAGTACAAATTTATAGAGGGGAAAAAGCTGTTTACAAATTTATGGAAGCTATGCTAGAGGAAGTTAAATATTGCAAGAAGATCATGAAAAAATATTTCAATAACCCATTGATCATGACTGAAGATGATGAAAAAGAATTTCAAAAGCTAATGAATGTCATATCTGCAATAAAAAATACAATGAAAATGATGTGAGAGTTAGAGACCCTTGCCATATCACAGGTAAATACAGAGGATCAGCTCACCAAGATTGTAACCTAAATTTCAGATTGACTGAGAAAATACCAGTCATGTTTCACAATCTCCGTGGGTATGACAGTCATTTTATAATGCAAGAAATCGGTGAGATAGTTAAAAAGCATACATACACGAATAAGAAAGGCGAAAAGTGCCAAATGAACATCAATGCAATTCCAAACAATATGGAAAAGTATATGGCTTTCATGCTTGGTAATCATCTGACCTTTATTGATAGTTTTCAATTCATGAGCTCAAGTCTTGATAAACTGGTGAGCAACCTACCACAAGAAGCATTAATATATACTTCTCAAAATTCAAAGGTAAAGAGCTTGATTTGATGAGTAAGAAGGGAGATATCCCATACTGACTATTTGGCGACAGTTTCTGAAAATTCAATGAAAAGCTGCCACAAAAAAGAAGAATTTTACAGGATAGTAAATGATGAGCATATCTCAGGTGATAAATAAAACATGCGCAAATGTATGGAACACTTTTGAT